>NW_006798649.1:1104189-1125110 GCF_000442215.2 Lipotes vexillifer | reverse complement strand
GGAATGCCCAGCAGTATCCAGGCAGGTGGAGGAGGAAAGCCAGGGGAGGGGACCACTGAGCTGGCTCCCTAGTCCCCTACTATTCGCCCTGTCCCCTATCATCACGAGAGAGCTTCCCCCCAGGCTTCCGGGCAGCACACCTGGCTACGGCTTGGACCAAAGGACAGTTACTCGCTCAGGTTCAGACAACATAACTGGCTCAGCTCTGGGCTACATTTTCTCACCTGCAGACAGAGTAGGTGTGCCTATGGGCTTGACCTTCAACTGACTGATTATTAAGTGATGCAAGCATTGCTAATACCTTTGTGGCTTAAACATGTGGCAAACGATGCTTTAATAATGTCTCTGAAGGACACAGCCCTGCACCTGCCCAGGTCGCCTGGCAAGAAGCTGGAGGCTCCAATCAGAGGCTGTGTCTGTGGCAGGTGGTCCACTACTAGGGGTCAGCTTCACCCTCCTGAAACCGACTTTAGCTGCAGCAACAGCTGAAGGGTTACTCTTAGGCTCTAGATCTCTCTCTTCCTCTCTCTGAGGCTAGGTACCTTTGGTTTCAAAATGGAATAGGTGGGGAGCGTGAAGGCAGTGCCTTGGGTCTCAGAGAACTGCAGGTCTGCGAGTGTCTCCATCTGGGGCAACGGGCTGCAGGGCACATTTTGAGTGGCTACTTCTGGTTCTGCTGTGATGCTTGCATAGGCCGCCCCATTCTCCTTGAGACTGATGTCACTGGAGGCTTCAAGGCTTGCAGGGAGGGGCTGGGAACCTGGGAACTGCAGGGACAGGTCAGAGCTGCATAAGGCATATGAAGAGCACTCCCAGGCCAGGCTTTACAGCACTGTTGGTCGGGGGAGGGGGGGGTCTCCTGATAGGTAAATACCCTAAGGAAAGGACACACCGGCTCAGTCTTGGGGGCAGCAGGGCCCCATCCACACGGCCATATAACACCAGTTTCAACATCATACAGGAGCTGCTATCTGCTAGAGACAAAAGGGGGAGCAGTGCTTTCCACCCCCAAGCACACCAGCACAGCCTTCACGTCGCAGGGGTCCATCTCCTGGAGGGCAGCAGCACAGACCCTGACCAGGTGGGAGGCACCCTCTACTCTGGATGCAGTGGGTGTGGTCCTCTCTCCCACATCCTGAGTTTCACTGATGGGGAGGAAGGAAGTCCAAACCTAGCCCTTTCCTTCTCTCTCGAGGTGGGCACAGCTCCCTAGGGACAGACGCCTGGTTTTCCTCTGCTTGAGGTACAGTCACTGGAGCTGAAGTCCTTCCCACTCCTGTTCCTTAAACTCCTTCAGTCAGTGCAGCTTTTGTCTCAGACACTCCAGAGGCAGAGGCAGGGGCAGGGTAAGAGCCAGGAACAAGAGGTAAGCCCACCTCCCAACTGCACAGGGCAAGGCAAGGAGGCCTGCTTACCCTCTCCCTGCCAAAAATACTGTCATTTTCCAGAAAGGAGCCAAGCCCAGCTCAGCAACTGACAAGGCTGAGGTGGATGGGTCGGGGGCCAGGGGAGGCATGTGGCGAGAAAGGCATCCTTCGGAAATACGTTGGCCCAGCCGCGGTTTGAATACTATAGCTTTTCTATATGTTCGTTTACGGATCAATCCCTTTTTTGCCTATCTCTGCAGTTTCCCGGGGGAGAATCCACCTATTCTTTCTTTTTTTTCCAGGGTCATTTCTTCAAAAGGAAAAGAAAATGGAGATGTTGGGTCTGGAGGAGAAGACCCACAAAGCAAAAATAAAGACAATGAGTAAAAGTACCGGAACCAACAGAAACTGGTGAGTGTGTGTGTTGAGGTCAAGGGCAGGCAGTGTGGGTGGAGGCTGGGGGTGGCTGTGAGGCTGAGCAAGGGACCTGGGCTCCCTCCAGCTGAGCTTAGCCATGGCTCCGGCTCGCCCACCGGTGGCACCGCGGGGGGGTCATCGGGAGGGGGCTTGCGGTTGGCTGGGTGGTCACTGGTCCTCACAGCTTGGCAGACTCCCATGTTGTACCCTTGTCCCTGAAGGTGGTGGCGGCTTTGTGGTAGGTCTGCAGTGGCTCGTCTCCCCCTCTCCCCTCCTTCTACTTGCAAGGTAGTGGCTGTGCCTGGGGGGCTCTGTTAGGCCAGAGAATAGATGGCGTTGACAGGAGATGTGGCCTCTGAGCTTTCGTTGCCCTCTGTCTCTTCCTTGTCCTTTTTGACTGTGTACTGGCCGATGAAGGAGCCGTCCTCATTGAACTGTCCCTCGCCGCCCTCGCCGTAGTCCACCAGGCTGTCATCACTCTCCTGCTGCTTGATGGTGCCATCCAGGGACGTCTGGCTGCCCTGCAAGGGCTTGTTGTCCTCATCACTGGATGGAGAGAGGACAGAGAGTCAGGGCTGGCCCACCCAGCGCAGCCCAAACCCAGGCCGGGCGGAAGAAGGCCTCCAGCCTCTTGCCAGGCATGCGTACCACATAGCTCAGAGAGGACGGGACCTCAGGGATGACCCAGACCAGCCTTCACTCCCCTCCCTGTTCTGCAGAAGGGAAGCTGAGGCCTAGAGAGGACGGCATCGTCTCCCAGGCGAGGGGCAAGCTGGTGCAGAGCTGGGATGGACCCACACTCCTGGACGCCGGGTCTGGGATCCTCTCCGGGAAGCTGGGTCGCTCTCCGGGGTGGAAGCAGGCAGAGGACGCCACCTCATGGTGAGGCAGAGCCAGCTGCTTGTAGACCAGGGGGACAGGAAGGGTCAAAGAAGGGCAGTCAAGGACTTGGAGTTCTGGTCCCATGTGTGTCACTGTGTGGTTCTGTGGCCTTGGGAAAGCCCTTCCTTCTTACTGGGCCTTAGTTCCTCCATCAAGAGGGTTCAACTAGCTTTGACTCTCTGTGATCTGTGACCGTCTCTGGAAAGACTCTGCTCTTGACAAAATGCAAGGGTCTGGGCCTTAAAGGGACAAACCTCTCCCTGCCTTTCCCCTTCTTTGTCCTGGTGGTGTCCCTCTCAGCTCTGGTTTATCCACAAACAGATGCCGTTGTTTCAGGGCTAGCAAGTGATGGAGGGAGGAGGCAGGGGCATGCAAATGAGATAGGAGGGGCCAGCAACTTGAGACAAAACCAGCAAGGCTCAGAGGATCCAGCTCAGCCCCCACCTGAGGCCCCAGGTCCTGCCCTTAAGCTCCTCTCAGGCAAGGAGAGCTGGTAGTTAAAGTGGCATCTACCCACTGGGGTGCCTGCTGTGCCCCCAGGAAGTGAGATACCCCGAGTGGGCCGGCATCTGCTCAGGCACCACCTCCCTCCCCCTGGCTCTTTTAGGCTCAGAGGCGGGGACCAGGTGCTGCTGGCTGCACTTCAGAGGAGAGACGAGGTCCCGGCAGGGGGCAGCCGGACCAGCAATGGGCATCTGGGTCCCGGCAGGCAGGACCACAGCGGTGCCAGGCAGTCTGAGCAGACACCCCCTCACCCCCACTCCCCTGCCCCAGGCCACACTTAGCCCTTCCTGGGCTTGTGTGGCAAACCACCGGCTGAGTTGCCATTAGAGTGGGCAGTGAGTTCTCACTTCTAACCGCAGTGCCGGTCAAAGACAGCTGTCGGGGGGGAGGGCCGCGAGCCAGAGGACCTAGGCGTCAGGAGATGGAAGGCTATTAGCCCACTGCCTCCATGAGCTGAGTGAATGCGGCCCGTTACCCTGCTTAACTGTGTTCTCTGACGGCAGTGCTGTGGGAGAGGCAGCTGAGTGAAGGAAGTGGGTGTCTGGGGTTATGCTGTATTTGTTCAGGCGGTGGAATTCACGTTTTGAGAACCAGCAGATTCTAATGACCAGGCTCCTTACCCCACTTGCCAGTGTTTTTCACAGGCACCCTCTCCCCAGGGCCCTCCACTCCACCTGCAAGGGAGTGACAATCGTGTCTATGTGGTTCTCGGGAATTCCAGGCCCCCAAGCTAAATGCAATCACTGAACAGGGTGGCCCAGTGGGGGTGGGAGGGGTCCTTAGTGTGTCAGGTTCTTGTGGGGAAAGAGGATCTCGGTCTGGAAAGAACAGACCTCTCCTAAGGGAAGCCTGAAAGAAACCCAATGACTGTGGCCCCCTGGTCCAGCCACCTGTTAGCCTACCTTCCAGGAGACCTTCGAGGACCAGGTGGACAGACAAGGGAGAGAGACACACCAGAGAGGTGCTTGGGCAGCAAGGTCCCAGACGAGCAGGGTGAGCCAGACCCCCAGCCTGTCCCGCCCAGAAATTTGGTTTTTCCTCTAATGTATTAATTTCTCCCCTTTCCCAGTTTCGGACTCTTGGACTCATCCAAGTGGGGGCTCTAGGACGGATGCCGCAGGCCTCCCCAGAGCCGAAGCCAAGAGTGTATGTGCGTGCGCTTGTGTGTGTGTACATGTGTGTGCGTGGTGTGGAAGCCCGTGCGTGTGTGCACCAGTATATGTGCATCCAGCCTCAGTGTCCGTGGGTCAGGGGGTTGGGGTGGTGAGGAGGCAGGTGTTTTCGCCCAACAGCTTTGGTGTCTGGTGGAGAGGTACCTGAGGAAGTGGCTTCTCATAGCGCAGGTTACCTGGCGCTGTATTTGAGGAGGTCCTCGCCCTTCCTCACGCTGTATGGAGGGCCTGGGGAGAGAAGGCCCAGGGCCTTTGGAACTGATGGCCAGAGGATAGCTCCTGGCCCATGGGGAAGCTGGGCCCCACCAAGGGTGCTAAGGACAGCCTGGGGAGGGGTCTCTCGTGCTTGTTCTTTGGGAGGCTCCTGGGGATGCATGAATTGGACGGATAGACAGGGTCTATAAGCCACCAGACGGGCTCCTGTATGGGCAGAGGCTCTGCCACCCATTGATCTGATCCTGTTTGAGGGGCTGCAGATGGGCAGAGTGGCGGAGGTCCAAGATAGGATAAGGAGAGGTCAGAGGAGGATGGGGTGAACTGGCCCCAGAGAGTGACTTGGTGGGGGTAGGGAAGGAGGCCTCCAATCAGAACATTTCCTCCCTTTGCACTTGGCCTGGGAACGAGACCTCCATGACTCACCCTGCACCATTCCTTTACTGAAAGCATACTTGCCAATAAAATGGACAGATTACAACTTTTGTTAAGCCAGATACAAAGGCCCGTCCAGATTTGAGAGGGAGCATGGGAATAGGACAGCGGCAGTAGCTGGACGCTGGTAGCTGGACGTTGGGCCCCTGGGCTCTCCAATTCTGCACTAGCTCACTGAGTGGCGAGCACAGGAATCTTCCAGGTCACTTCCCAGCCTGGGCCTTGGTCTTCTCATCTGGGACACAGGCACTGGACCAAATGCCTCTCCAAGGCCTATTCCAAGCTGCAGCCCAGAGAAGTCATTCTAGCTCCTGAGGAAAAGGCCTAGAACACCTCCCCACGCCCCCTTCATCCCTCACCTAGTTGAGTTTTAAAGACAATACAACTTCCCCAGGTCATCATCTTCAGAGTTAAGGTGGGGTGTAGGCAGAGAGCAAGCTGAGAGCAGAGCTCATTTCACAGCAAGGGGGGGCCTGGGTGCGCTTTCACAGCAAAAAGGTGGAAACACACAAAGAATGCAATAAATCTGAGTTGTGCAGTTGAATGAATGAAATGCTGTTCATCGAATGAGTGTAAGTGTGTTGGGCAGTGCGCGCCGTCCCCGGGGGAATGGGGGGTGCTGTCACAGAGGCGGAGGTGACAGCCTAATGGGAGAGGACATCCGTGCAGTAGCGTCTCAGCCCAGCTGAGCAGCTCTGAGGGAAGGGGGCTGCCTCAGGGGTTGAGGAGAACCCACCTGACAAGGGGTGCTCTGTGTGAACAGGAGTCAAGGAGATCGCGCACCTGTAATCAAAGGAGCCATCCTCTTCTTTGGGGTCTTCAGGGCCAAGGGGAACATCCTTCTTTTCTCGCACTTGGTCAGTAAGGGAAGCAAAGACAGATGTGATGATTGAGCGTGCTCGAGCTCTGCGGGGCCCCAAAGTACAGCCAAAGAAGCCGCCTCTGGGTTCCATGACTCTCCCTCTTAACAAGGCCCCATCCATGTCCGCCCTGTTCTTGCCTCCCATGGTTGATCAGGTGCCAAGTGAATTCTGCTTCCTCCTCCCCGTCACTGGGGCTTTCTCTTACATCTCCACTGACAACTGAAATCTCCCCGCACCCAGCTCCCCACCACCACTCCATGAGGTCTTCTCCAAACACCAAATGGATGCGATCCTTGGCACCTTTCTTTTTTTCTTTTTTTTTTTTTTTGGCTGCGGCACGCGGCATACTAGATCTTAGTTCCCTGACCAGGGATCGAACCCATGCCCCCTGCAGTGGAAGCGCCGAGTCCTAACCACTGGACCACCAGGGAATTCCTTGGCACCTTTCTTAATCTGGCTCCATGTTATAATTATTTGTGCACATTTATTTTGCCTGTAACAGAATGCCAGTTCTTTTCTCAAGGGTGGGGACTGTGTGTTTCTTCAAAGCTCCTAAGAGAGTGCCCTGGGCAAACAGGACACGCCACACACACCTCTGGAATGGAAGGTGCTCTCTTAACTGTGACCTCACTTGTTTGTGCAACTCCCTCTTCCCACACCTCCTCTGTGATGTGTCAGCATCCCTCCCAGGACCTGTCTTGTGCTGTGATCCTCCTACTATGCCAGCTGCACTGTCCTTGACGGAGAGGGCACCTCTCTTTCTAGTATCCTTAGCACCCAGCACAGAGCCTGGCACACAGCAGACACTGAGGTGAGTGGCTTCGTTTCTTTCTGAGGTACAAGGCAGGATAGTCACCCCTATTTTAGGGGAGGGAAGCTGAGGCCTTGAAGATGTCACGTAACTAATTCGCAACTAAACAAAGTTTAAGGTGGAGACTGGAGCCCTGGCCTCAAGGCTCCTGGTTCACTCATCTTCCTAATGGACGGGTGGCTTCCCTTGGAGCTGGAGGAAAGGAGATTAGCTGTAAGAAGAACTTTTTGGAACGGGCAGAGGAAGGCTGAGTTTATCTGATCAGTTCTCAGGTGCATCAGTTCCACCTGGAACAGAGGGTAAGCTCAGAAAGGCTGCCCTTCTCCTAACTCTGCCTTTCTGTCTTACAGAAGAAAACCAGCCCCGACACAGCACAACAAAGTGAAAGAAAACATCATTCATCAATAAAGAAGTATAATTTCCTGCCCTCCCTGACTTGAAGGAGAGGCATAACTCTTTAGAATCCTAGGGTCTGAGGGCACACGGGCCAGGGGAAGAAAATAAAACAGAATCTCCTCTCTCTTTGGGTTGAGTTTTAGGGGATTGTGGAGGAGGATGTGTTCACAGAGATGCACAGAAGCTGGCACTTGGGGAGCATGGGGTGTGTCTGGCGATGGCTTTGGGGGCGGGGAGCAATTTCATTGTGCAATCCAGCTGGATTTTCACTCAGGGTCATCCATTATCCTGTCTCCTGTCACCCTACCCACTCCATCACAGACAGATGGCTTTCTCATCCCTGTTTGAAAAACAGTCAATATTTCCAGAAACAAAAAAGCCAGAGGTCCTTGTCCTTGACCTTAGTTTGTCTGGGCTGGAGGATCTTCAGGCCACAGAAGAGAAATACTGCTCTGGGACTCAAGAAAAGCTCAAAGCCCTTTAAGGACTGGGGGTCACTCTCAGTGCAACCCACCCCTCAGCCTCTGCCAGCTCCTCATGTAGGAGCATCTGACCCTCTGTTGGTGTATCTGTGATTTCAACCCAGCCATGCTGAAAGCCCAGCTCTGCAGCCTCTCTCATGCATGTGCTGCTTCCATTCCAGACCTCTCTTCACTCCGGCCTCTCTCTTACGGTTACAGAAAATGCATCTCTCCTTCCCACTTCACTGGGACATAGGATCCTAATGAGATTCAGGCTGAAAAAAGCCAATTACTGAGCAGATGGGTGGTGAGTCAAGGGGAGGGAAGGTCATTCTTAAAGGGAGCCAGGGTTCTTTCCATCTCCTCTCTGGCTGCCCGGACTGCTCCATCCCCCCACCTCAGGTGAACTTAATTAACTCAAGTGCTTTCTGGCAACTCTAAGATGCACAGAACAGGCAAGAGGACTGAACGTCCAAGCTTGGCAAGGACTGTGCTCACTGAGAGGGCGGAGCCTCCTGGAGCTGGCAGGGGACCTGGTGACTCACAGGAAAGCCCGCTGGCCTTGTCCCCCAAGCCCGCTCCTCTGACACATCTTACCTGGGTACTTGCCGCCTCGACTCCTCTTGATGAAACAGACGATGAGCAGGGTCAGCACCAGGAGGGCGACGGCACACATGAGCCCAATGAACCAGCCCTGGGTGGCGATGTCCGCCTGGTTGTTGGTGTAGGCTGGCGGGGGAGGGCCAGAAGCAAACATGTGGTGAATGATTCACGTGGGGGAAGGTGAGGAGGGGAGGGAAGAACTTCAGTTATTTCATGTCCAGTTTCCTCCTGCAGCCTAACAGTACCACCCAGCAGCTCTCTGGCCCAAACTACCCTACCCTACTACAGGGACAAAGAGAAAATAATGTAAAAGTCAAGGTCAAAAGGTCAGAAAAGAGGCACAGGACAAGGGTACAGGGAGCAGAATAAGCAGCAGAAGGCTGAAGAGGCCCTTTAGGAAGGGAAGTTTCCTAAGCATGAGGCATGGCATTCTTACAAACCCGATGGCTGGTGGGGAATGAGGGAAGGCCAGGGATTGACTATGATTTCCCACGAATGAGCCACAGGGGTGAGCCGGCACGCTACCCGTCAGGGAACAAGGTCAGTGGTCACATGGCAAAACCCCTGGAAGAACAAATGCCTTCGCAGGCCTGCACAGGCACAGAGCAGCGGCCTGTCCCACCAGTACGGCCCTGAAGCCAACCGGGCTTCCCGGCAGTGGGTCGCAGGTGGGGTACAGTTCCAGGATGCCCTGTGCTTCCTCGTGTCTCCCCAGCTGCACTGTGGGCTCCCTGACAGCAAAGACAGTCCCTGTGTGGGTAGCCCAGACGGGCCGGTGGTGAGGTTAGGGCCAGGGCTATGCATTTAGCACACCCCACGCTGCCGCTTCCAGACCACTTCCATACGTGGAGACCCCTGTGACAGTGGGTCCCTCGCTGTCCCTGCCTGGACACGTGGAGACCTGTCTCAAAGTGGGCAGACACCTTCATGACGCACCTTCATGATGGTGTCCTGGAGGACCAATGGCTAAGGTTAGAGATCGGAAGGGGTCGGGTGGGTAGGAGTCACTTGCCCTCTTCCTTTCTACGGACTGGAGAACAAAAGAAGCAGCCTTCCGTGGAAACCACGACGTGGAGGACAGGAAGGATCACAGGGGCAGAACAGACCCTGGGTAACCCTGGGGCCAGCAGAGCGAGCGGAGTGGCCTCTGGGAGAGCCAGACAACATCGGGAGTGCTGAGAGCCACACAGCCAGAGCCGAAGCTCAGGGCCTCCTCGGGGGAAAAGCACAGGCACAGAGGATGGACCCTGGGCCCGTGCCGTTCTCTAGGGTCTGCATCACACACCATTTTGTGGGGCACATATCTGGGTGCAGTCTACCCTTTGCTCTTCTTGGGCAGAGAAACTGTCTTTATAGAGTTCTCAGCATCTAGCCAAGGGCATTGCACCAAGATGGGTCTCAATAAACAATGAAGACTGATGAACAAGACCTTCCACGCTCTCTGTGCTCTGGCTGCCCAGGCAGCCCGGGATGGAAAGCAGCTGAGTCCCATGGGAACATGGCTGTGACTACCCTGATCCAGGTACGCTGTGGGGCAAGTCCCATCCCTGCTTCCACTCCCGCTTCCGAAGGCCATTTCCTGCACAGGGTCAGAGAGGTCTTCCTAAACCGCATGCAGGATCAGATCACTTCCTCGCTTCAACCTCCAATGCTTCTCATTAGTTAGGAAAAACCGTCCATTCCTTATCCTGATTTGCTGGGCTCCATCAGTCCCATCTCCCACCACCCTGGACACTCCAGCCACGCTGGCCACTCCCACTCCTGCCTCAGGGCCTTTGCATCTGTTGCTCTTTTTTTCAGACGGCTGCCTCAGCAAAGGTCATCTCTTCAGAAAGGCCTTCCTGGAACTTCCCAGATAAGGCAAAAGCCCTCTCCCCCACCCAGCCACTCTCTATCTGAGGGCTCGAATTTATCCTCTTCATAGCACTTATAACCATTTGCTATCTTACTACTACTAACAGTTTACACCTATAAGCACTTCCTATGGGCTGGCACGACTCCAAGTGCTTTCCCATGATTATCTAATTTAATCCTCACAACCCCGTCAGGTGGATTTTTACTATTACTCCTACTTCACAGGTGGGGAAACTGAGGCACTGAGGTTAGTGATTTGCTTAGGGGCCCAGAGCTGGTAAGTGGTAGAGCTGAGTTGTGACCCCTGGCCGTCACAGCTCGAGTCTGTGCTCTTCACTATTCCACTCTCATCTCTCCACCCAGAAAGTAAGCTCCTTGAAGGAGGGACTGTCAGGGTTACTGTCGTCCCCCCCAGTGCTGGGACACAGCCTGGAACGTAGAGGCACTTGATTCACATCTGCTTCCTGACTTCCTTCCCTTCGCTCAGTCCACTCATCCTCTTGGCCTGATGGGGTCTCTGCCTCCCTCAAACTCCACGCTGCCCTCCCTTCTGCATCACCCATTCCAGCACGCGACTCAGTCGCCAGCTGTGGGTCCCCTTGGCAATTAGGGCACCTTTTTGGGCTTGCCTTGAGCTTTGCTGGAAGAAGATGAAGACCCAGGCCCCTCACAGATTCACTAAGTCACACTTCAACTGGACCTTCTCTGCAGCCTGGCCACCCTTCCACTCCTTTCTCACTGCCCCTCCCAACTGCTCCCCCTCCCCCCCTCGCTGCCCCCACGTGACCCTCTCTCTGAGTCAGTGTCTCGGTGTCGAGCTCACCTGCTCCACTCTGGAGACCACTGAAACCTCACAGCCTCCATGACTGTCCCTTCCTTCTGTGTCCAGTAGGGCTCTCCTCTCTCCCCTCTGAAGGGACCCAATGCCTCACCTCCTTGGTGGCTCAATCCTGTAATGATCTCTGAAAACTCTAGCATTTTCAGTTTCTTGCTCTGTGCTATCTCCTCCCTTCTGCTCTTAAGCACGTTGAAGCTCCTTGTATCTTAAAACAAAAAACCCTTGAGGAACCTGGCAGACTTTTTGGCTCTAGTGCATGCACTGTCCTCTTACAGGTAAACACTTTAATCTTCCATCATCTCCAGTTCCTGCCAACTCCTTTCTCTGCCCCCAAGACGCTAACCTCGAGCCCCTCTGTACTCAGCGCTCATCCACCATCACTGAGGGCATCTTTCCCAGACTTACCTCGACACCCTTGACTCTTACTCTCACCTGCCCTCCAGTCCTGCCCTTCCAACTGGTGATCCTTTTTTCATCTCTCATTGTCCTTCCAGCCTGTTCCACACTGTAAGCCCAGGGCTTGCTCCTGACATCTCCTTGGACGGTCCCTCTGCCCGCTTCCTGCCCCCCTGCTTCTGCCAGTGGCTTCACGACTCATCTCTAAGGGCTATCATTTTACTCCTTCCAAAATGTCTCTCATATTCACGTCACTGCCCCATTCTAAAGGAGTCCCCTCACCCCAGTGTCCATCAGATCCCAAGGATACAATGACACATCATGTTATCATGTTCCCAGAACACTTCCATCATGCCAGGTGCTCTGGTCTTCCCCTCCCTGCATCCTTCCCATCCTGCCCCAGAGAGCCTGGATTGCCACCCTTCTTGCCCTCCACCTTTCCACGTTGTACCCACTCCTTCCTGAATCTCCCATTCCTCCAGCTCACACCAATCTCCGAACCCCCACTTCACCCCTGTTTACTCTGTACAATGTAACATTCAATTGCTCTGTGTCCTGCGTTCTGATGTCCAATGATACTATTAAGGCTTGAGAAAAGGGGATTCCTTGGGCCCCCTCGTACTTAGCATGATGTTGCTCACCTAACAAGCAGTCATTGACTACTTATTGATTAATGACCAATTTAATCCTAATATACTATGGTTAACCTGGGGTATCTCTTTCATTTTTTCCTGATACCAGCTGGAGGGTCACATGGATATTGGCTTGACCACGTGCCACCCGGGCACTGGGATGAAGGAGTCACTTCAACTTGTGTTTGGATGGTGGTCACCACCTCTTGCAGAGAAGTTGGTCTGAATGTCTGCAGTGACCTGTTTGCTCCACCATCTCGCGGATAGCCATCTCCCACGAGACTCCTTTCTCTTGGGAGAGAAAGTCACAATTCCAGGGAAAGTGGCCATATGGGCAATTTAGAAATTAAATGTAGCTTTCCATTCCTGAGAGCACCATGTAAAGTTCAAATGTTACCTTCAGTCCTCACTGAAAAGATCAAAGAAATTTCTGTGAAGTTTGGACATAGAAGGCTGTTCAAAACCAAGTAGATTTTGTAACTATGTTTGGTGATAGATGTTAACTAAACCTATAGTGATAATCATTTTGCAGTATATACATTGATCAAATCATTATGTTGTACGCCTAAAACTAATCAGTGTCAGTGATACACAAAAACAAAGAAAGCAAAAACCCAGTGGGATCTGGGGTAAGGTGGGCTCAACCAGACCCCATCACAATGACTTAGTTTCTCAAAACCAAAAGAAATTTAGGACACGATCTCACTCACAATGTGACCCCACAAACAGACTCTGAGAGGAATAAGGCATTTTTGCAAGGCTTCAGGGCAATTACATTTGTCTGCTAACACCACTCTGAATTGATCCATTCAACATGTTTCCAGATTCCTAACAGACACAGTAATAGCAACCTCCCAAGACCAGGGTATATTTACACTCACCACCTTTGCTGTAGCTAACGGAAGCCAGAACAGCACCCATTCATTGGGTACACACAGGTCCTAATAACTCTTACTCTGGCCTAGAGGCCATATTTTGTGTGCCTTCCACACCGCACCCTACAATTCTGCTCAGAAATGGGCAGTTCACCTGCAAGGCAGACAGTACCCATAACTCTGAACTCTAATCAGGAGGAAACTGGTTTGGCCACTGGAGAGAGGCCAGTCACTCAAAAGTCAGCAAAAAAATTATATTTTAGAAATAGGGCAGATGAACAAGTATGACAGGGATGGGCTTTTTGTTTGTTTGTTGGTTTTGCAGTACACGGGCCTCTCATTGTTGTGGCCTCTCCCGCTGTGGAGCACGGGCTCCGGGAGCGCAAGCTCAGCGGCCATGGCTCACGGGCCCAGCCGCTATGCGGCATGTGGGATCTTCCCAGACCGGGGCACGAACACGTGTCCCCTGCATCGGCAGGCGGACTCTCAACCACTGCGCCACCAGGGAAGCCCCTGGGCTTTCTTCAAATGCAGTTTAGCTTGGCTGCTCTCACTTAAGCATCATTTTACACCTTTCCATCTCACCTCGCTCCATCCTGGGTTTCTCCCAAACACAGCAGAAAGAGGCCAAATACAAGTAGGTCCCCTAATGTCCCTCCTCCCGGAGTCCCTGAGGTCTAAGGCAGTTTGCTGTCTGTCTCGCTGGCCCCCGTCAGCCCCCCATCCCACCTGCCCCAGGATGTAAGAGCTGGCAGGCCTCCTGGAGTCCAGGGTTATGTGTTTGTGGTCCCTCGGGTCTCTTTGGCTTCAAAAGCTTCAAGAATTGGTGATTAACTTCCCATGTGAGATCTTTCTGGTGAGAGTCAGGGAGCTTGTTAGCATTCCTTGTGGTTTTCTTCCATTTCCTTCCTGAACCACTGTAGCATGTTTGAGTCTATAGACTACAGTGATGGCCTGTGGTTGCCTAAATGACTAGTGGTTGGGCCCAGAGATGATCACTTACTTTGATGAGACACAGGGACCTGGGACATTGTGTGAACTTGACTCTGGAGTCCAGCCACTCCTTTGTGTGTTTTCAAAGGATCTGAACACACACTCACAGACACACATGAACTTCAGAAAGTGGAAATATTTTCCTTCTCTATGTGGTTCGCACATAGTCATTTCCAGCCAGCCAGTGAAGTAAGTGAGCTGTATGTACTCAGGGCGAGGGTCATACCTGCCCTCTCCAGCTTGCACTGGGAGGAACTGGGGAAACATGCAAGTGCTGAAGGCCTCAATCACTCTGAAAGCAAGTTATGGGATCAGTTCCTCCATAGCAACCACAGGAAAAGAGAAATGAACACCTGAGTCAATATTCAGAAGTGTATTATCAATCATTATTATTATTTTTCTGTATTGCATGTTTCATATCTCAAAGCAGATTGGGACATACCCCAGGGCAGGGGCTGGTCCTTTTTGCCCTGGCTCTTTCTCCCCAACCCTCACCCACAGTCCCAAGGCTCAGCTCTGGGAGAAGTCGAAGTCTGAAAGCAGGCTGAGCTGGCTTTTGCTGCAATCCCTAGGATGGAACGCTATCCTCAAATCTCATCTTTGCTTTCTGCCCCTGTGCTGGACTCAAGTTTGTAATGAGCAAAATCAAATGCACGCACTGGTGAGCAACAGCTTGGGACCTTGACTGGGTAAGACAGAATCCAGCCACCTGCTCTGCTTGGTCAACTGTCCAGTCCCCTGGCCTGGCTCCCAGGATGACCTGGCTGCTCACGGACGTCCTGCCTGAGATGGCCTGGTTAGCCTCAAGCTGGCAGCCAGACTCTCCCCGAGTCTTGATGGCATGGGCATGCACAGGACAGGCAGAGACACAGGGAGGAGGCCGGGACACCCAGACCAGGAGGCACCAGGCTAGCAGGGGTGGCGTGAGGCCCTTATACACATGGGCAGTGACTCTCAAGATGCAAGCTACCAAGATCAGCCTCATCAAGCCAGGCACAGGGAGAGTAATACATACTTAAATCCACATTCAGAAGTTCATATAAACCATTGTGTGTTTTTTCCTTTATCCTGTGTCTAGTAACCTGCATCTGATTAGGACGTGCCTTGAGGCAGGGACTGGTGCTTTCCTCTCTCAGTCTCTTTCCCCACGCTCATCCTTACCCCGGGGCTTAGGAAACTAGCCACTTGGCTAGCCTGCCTGGCTGATTTTAAAGAGACACACAGACAGAGAAGCAGGTGTCCTCACGGTCTGCAGACTGCCAGCCACCCTGATCAACAGAGAGATTTCTGAACCTTGTTCCTTTTACTGAGCCCCGGCTGGCACAAGTGAAGACGCTTCTCCATCCACGGCCCTGAGAGGTCCGGGGCTCTGCTAGGATTAGAAAGCCCTCCCCAGTACGACCAAAGGTCAACTACTTTTTTTTTTTTTTTTTTTTTTTTTTTTTTTTTTTTTTTTTTTTTTTTTTTTTTTTTTTTTTTTGCGGTACGGGGGCCTCTCACTGTTGTGGCCTCTCCCGTTGCGGAGCACTGGCTCCGGATGCGCAGGCTCAGCGGCCATGGCTCACGGGCCCAGCCGCTCCGCGGCATGTGGGATCTTCCGGAACCGGGGCACGAACCCGTGTCCCCTGCATCGGCAGGCGGACTCTCAACCACCGCGCCACCAGGGAAGCCCAGGTCAACTACTTTTAAGCCACAACCAGCTTGGGGCAAAACTAAACCAAAACAACTTGTGTAACACACTTTCGAATTTTTAAACAACAGATGACAGTGGCAAGGCAGTGACATACATGCTGATCCTTGGTTTGGTTCTTGGGAGGATTTTTTGGGTCAAGACCCTTGGATGGCCTATCCCCTAACCCCACGTGCGAGAAGCAAGACCCTGTGCCTCCGGGACACATTGCCCCCAGACCCACACACGGGGACCATGTCTGCATATACACCAAGCCCCGGTGGCTCAAGCACAGTGGAGGCCAGGTGGTCTCCCCTGCCCTCATTCTACAATGCCTCCGTTCCCCCCTGACATCCCACTCATCCCCACAGGGTCAGAAGCATGGTTTCCTATCTACTGGCATGCACTTTTGGCTCGTTTTGTCTTCCGGGGAGCTGCAGACTGACACATAAGAAGAGCCGAGCCACGTCATGCAAGGTGAGGAAATGGGAGGATGAGTCTTCTTTCCGAGGAGAAGAGACAAGCAGGAAGCCGACAATGAGAACAACATGCCCCATGCTTGTAGGGGACGGCCAGGCCAGGCCAGATCCCCTCTCACCTGTACTGGTCATAAAGGTGATGACGGTACTGCTGATGCCCTCGTTGTCCCGGGAATAAACTCGCAACGTGTATGTCATACCGGGATAGAGGTCTGTCAGCTGTATGGGCTGGGCCTGGGCCTTAACAGGGACAGATTTTTTCGTATGGTTGCCTGGGGAACAGAAACCTCAGTCAGCCTAAGGCTGAGCACGATGAGCTGGAGAGGCAGTGCTTAGGCTCCTGGGCACCTGTCAAAGGTAGAAGCATGGAGGGTGGGGGAAGGGGCCAGACCTGGAGGTCACTGGGCAGCTCCACCAGCTTTCTCACATGCTGACTCTCCTACACAATGGCCCTGCAGCCTAGGACACTGTTCCCTCTCCTAAAGTTTTCTGTCCTCACCCCAGTCTTAAGCACTTAGCACAACATGACCTGCTTCCTTAAGCTCTCAGGGTGTCAGCCAGCGCTCCGTTACCCTGGAGAGGGTCAGAGAGCCAGTCAGCATCCCTCACGGTAACCGGAGGTGAGACGGCCTCTGCTTCTCAGCTCTCACTCCTGGTTTCCCCTCTCATTTCTCGCTGCGTGGTGAATTCACACATCAGGAGAAGCGAGTGCCTGGGTGTCTGAAAAAGTGCGGACCAAACTAGGAATTCTGGATTCTGTGGATGTGAATATCTCTCCAACCACAGAGAACTAAGAGTTGACTTTGTTCTCCCTCAAAGAGCTTTGGGTGGATTTCCAGCACAAGCCAAATAGGCCAGCATGGTGGGTCTGAGACCTCAGGAACAGGGGCCTTCACTCAGAAAAGGCAGATAGCCTGACCACACTTTACAGCCTCACAAATCTCGACGCTTGCTCCCCAGGTCCAGTAAAGAATGAACAGCTCAGCTCAAGCCACCAGCTGAGACGAGTGACCCTGGACGGTGTCTCTGACCTATGAGCAGCTAGCATCCCTCTGTGAGCAAAGCACAGTTGAACCCCAAGTCTGGACTGGCCCAGCCTGTCTAGAGGAGACAGCTGAGAATCTGGACCCTGAATTAAGGAGATCCAAGCAAAGGTGAGATCTGGCTCATCTGGGGGCCACCAGAACCGTCATCCTGGGCAGGAAATGGACGAAGGGCCCCTCACCCAGGCCGCCCCCACCGCAAGGCACCCCTGGACCTTCACTAACGACCGCAGAAACCCCTTCCTCCTCCTCGAGTCTGCTCTTCCTACCTCGCTGCCGCCTGAGCACATGTCGACTTCATTAAGCCACAATGAAGCGGCTGGAAGGCCTCCCTGAGCCTGGGGGAGCGCATGGGATCTTTTTAATGGCATCTCCGCCACCCGCACAGAATGCTTACTGTCGATGTACTCAACCACAAAGTCAGTTCCGGGCCCGAAATTGTGCTTCCAGGTGATGTTGGCCCATTTACTGTTGGGGAGCACTGTGACGTTCCAGATGGATTGCTCATCGGGGGCTGGTAGGGGGGTTAGAAGAGGAGTTAGTGGTGAGGAGGGAGGCAGCACTGTAGACACACACACACACACACACACACACACACACACACACACACACACACACACACAGGCAGCTAGGAAAGGATAGAGTAGGAAGTGTCTGTGCACAGGGCCCGACAGAGCTCCAAGCTGCAGCCTTGGTAGCCAGGCTAGGTATGAGCAAGTAGTCAGGAGGGCCCGTATGTGAGGGAGAGCCAGAAACTATGTGTCCACATAGGTGGGAGTAGGAATGAAAGAGTGGGTTTGATCCAGGCCATTGGAGGCTCTAACCTGGGTTTATTCCCTTTTTAGGTCCCTTGTCGTGGATGTGAACAGTGCAGCGAAAGGGGCCAGTGAAAAGCCCCATTAGCTAGGATGCAGACGGGGCGGGAGAGCTTGTGCCAGCCTCTTTCCTCTCAACTATAGACATTCTACGGGAAGGAGAGAGGGTATCTTGAAAAGCCACTCGAGAGTCATGCTGAGGTTTGCAGAAAGGACAGGACCAAACAGGGGAAAGCCTTAATGGGATCCTGAAACTGGAGGTGGAGAATGGCAACCTACAAGGGTGACACTGGTCTGAGGAGCCCCTGGGGTCATTCTTGGTCAACAAGATGCTGAATTATTGAAAAATGGCCTCAGATTCTCTAAGGGGACTTGGGGACTAAAACCCCAGGGCCCCAAAACCCCAGGGCCCCCAAACCCCAGGGCCCCCAAACCCCAGGGCCCCAAAAGCAGAGACAGTACGAATCCTTCCTCTCCCTTTCAGGGGCTAGAGGGGACCAGAGAAGATAACTCCTTCTTGACATCCAACGTTCAGTGGTCCAGATACCAGAAGAATCCTGCTCTGTTGCCTTCTCAGCACTGTATCTTTGAGGCCTGATCTCTATGTAACACAGAAGACATTAATTATCTAGTTCCTATGAGCTGGGAGCTACTTTATCAAAGCCATCACCCTGTCTGAAACCACAGCCTGTGGACAGGAGAATGGCACTAATCTTCAAACGTAATCATTTTTCAAGCATCCCAGCGGTCTGATTACCCCATTTCCCAGCAAAGATTTAATAGTGGAATACTAGCATGAAGCCTTATATTTCAAAGACTTTACAAGTGTGGCTCCTCTATATTTTATTAGCATGCAAGGGGGCACTGTCACCGACTCACCTGTCAAAAATAAATGAATACAGTACATTGGTAATGCATTTATTCATTATCTATTTGACATGTGACTGAGTCTGCAGGGCTGGGGAAGTGATAAAAGATCTCCTGGTCTCCACTTCAAAGAAGCACCTTCTCTACTACAACCTTGTCAGTTGTCAGTTGCCCCAGGTGAATATGATTCATTTTAGAAAGAGATTCCATTGATGGCACGAGGCATTCTCCGTGGGGAGGGCAGAAAGCAGCCTTCTTTACTGATCTGCCAAAGGTTTCCGCTGTATTGGCTGCTTTAACTCAGCCCAAATCCCAGCTCCTTAGAATCACATGGCTCTTTCTAGTGGGAATGAATTATGATCAGTTATGATTTGGGGATGTGAGATTTTTCTTCCTCAGCCCTGGGCCCTGGAAATAGCCAAAGAATTTGGGTTTAGACAGTCTGACCACCAATACAAACCTGGCCCAAATCTGACTGTCTTAAAGGTAATGGAGATTGGGGCACTATTAGATAAGGTCAAGCAATGGGAAACCAAAATGATTTAGGGGTGGGAGCTGGAAGAAGGCACTGCCATCTAGAGAGACCAAGATGACGATCACTAAAGAACAGAAAAGCTCAAAGAAAGGCGCCAAGAAGGAAAGCTATCAATTACTATAAAAACAAGAGGAAGAAATGAGGGGAAGCATGGATTGGTCCCGTCAGCTCCTGGGATGTGAGACTTAAGGCGTAGCCCTTGAAATCTGAAAAAGACAAGTTAAGGGCAAAGAAAAAGTCCCATTTCACCACCCAAAAGAGTCAACTTAGGAAACATTTTGTCCTAAGTTGTAAGACACGATAAAGATGAACTTTCATTTTGAAAATCCTGGACAACAGAGCCACTCTGCTGTGTTGAGGGAGATGAGGATGTTGAGGGGAGCCCCCGAGCTCTAAGGATAAGGTCAGAGTGTGGCCGGGCCCCTGCAGCATCTCAGGCTCAGTTAGCAGTTGGGATGTGAGAGTCCACAGGCTACTCCTCTGTGACAGCGAGGCCAATCCTTCCAGAACGAGCAAGACCCACTCCCTGTCTTCATTCTTGGTACATCTTGGAGCATTAAAGTGGGGCACGGAGGCCCACCTGAACGCAAACGAAGCCTCACTACGGACCCAAAGAACACCCATCACCAAACTGCCAGTGGCAGCTTCTCATAGCCTAGCAGGTTTCTCTCAGCCAACTTTTCCCTCCAGAGCATGCTGTTTAAATTCTCGTTATTGCAGCTTTAAAGCAAATCAGTGTTTTCAAGGTCTGAGGAGCATAATGTCAGCTACGTATCACGTGTCTCCCCTTATGGCTCACACAACTCCATGTAATTGGATTAAAGAAGATGCTCACACATGCATTAAGCCTCTATCCTCATTCAAGTGCTGAGAGAAGAGGGGTGGGATGGGTGACAGCGAGGCCTCGGAAGGCGAAGGGGCTTGCCCAGGAAACAGAGGGGGCCTACAATCCTACAGCTGCTGGGGGAGGGCTCTGGGTGCTTCCTGCCAGCCCTGCCGGCTGCATCGTGCTGACTTTACAGCTGGCCTGTGGGCTCCACAAGCTAGAGGCCCTCCCCTCCGTGGTAATAAGAGTGTTTGATGTCAGTTCTTACAAGTACTGCTGGATTCCCGAGGGGGTCTCCTCATGCCGGAAGAACAGAGCTTCCTAGCCTGGCTGCGCGATGCAGGAACAGCACATTCTCTGGGCTCAGCAGACCAGCCCTGGGATCGATTCTTACCACGGGCCCCTAGAAAGGCTGCGATTTTCCCTCCGTGTGTATATCTGGGGGCGTGGGGAACAGGAGTGGGGAGAGCCACAGAGCACTCTCTGGCATTACAGGACTCCTTGGTAATACCATTTCCTGCAAGCTCTGACTAGAAAAGTCTATAAGCGCGCCTTTCGGGGAGAGGTGCAGGGTTCTGGGGACAGAGCTGCCTGGCATGGCAGGCCACTCCCCACTCCTCAGCCCTCTGCTGCAAGGCTGGGGCATCATGGTGGAGACAGGAAGCCTTCTCAGGCTGGTTGGCCAGTGTCAGGCCCTTTCCTTCCCTACTCTCCCCCTTCTGGAGTGCTCAGCCCTAAGCTGATCCCTCAGCATGTGGTTGGAGGCAGTCCTACAGTCTGGGGCCTGGGGGCCCTCTGTTAAAGAACAGGGATCCGAGGTTAGGACAGGGGCTCTGAGCAGTGGAGGCTACCATAGGGGCGGGTGCTCTGTGCCTCTAGGCCACCAGACTGAGAATCCAGTCTCCTGTGCTTTCAAAGCAGAAACAAAGGGAGGTGTTGACCAGCACCATCTTAGACACCTCCCCCCCCCCCCCC
>NW_006798649.1:1091758-1104155 GCF_000442215.2 Lipotes vexillifer | reverse complement strand
GCCCCCCCCCCCCCCCCCCCACATCTGGGGAAGCCTGTGGTTGGAGGGACGGGAGCACGGATGACGGGCAGTACCGGATTCTTGAATCTCAGTCCTGGTGGTGGTGGGAGGACTCTCCGTGGTGGTGGCGGCGGCAGTGGTTGTAGTAGTTGTGGCGACGGTGGTGGTGGCGACGGTGGAGGGTGCGACAGTTGGGATGGTGGGGACTGTTGTGGCTTCGGTGGTGGCAGCAGTGGCATCAGTACTGCCCACCGTGCCCGTCACACCCACCGTGGTTGGGGGCGACGTGGGAGGAGCTAAGGGGGAAATGTAAAACAGCCAAGTCTGGTCGCTGTGGCCGTCCCCAGCCTGGACACACGGCCCCACGTGCAAGGCAGGCAGCCCACAGAAGAGATGGAGCTTAGGGACCAGAAGCCTCCCCGAGCAGGATGGACTGGGTCAGACGGGTCACCGTGAAAGAGAAGAGGACCATGGCAAGGAAAGAGAATGAAGCCTGTGTGTTTCATTTTCTTCTCATGGTCTGTGTGGCTCAAAGCACCAGCATGCACACAGCCAAGGGTGGTGATGAAGACGGGACACATACCAAATCACTCAGACCCCAGGGATGACATGGAGTCCCAGGTCAAGCACCACCCAGCGCAGGCCAAGCAGCACCACTTGGGTCCAGGCCTGGAGCCCCGGCCTTGGAGGTGGGCAGGTTGCGGGGCCCTGCCCTGCAGGAGCACCGGGAAGCCTGCCATTCCCAACCATTCACGCCAAAATCACCCCCTCTCCTGCCTGCTTGAGTTCTACCACCACCCAAACCCAGTGACAGAGAGAGAGAACGATCCCCACTCTGTGGGCAAGACTTGCACCTTGGTTCGTCTTTCCTACCTCCACTGCCAGCCCCTCCCCAGGCCCTCAGCTCTTGTTCATTCCCTGGCCTCTCCTCCCTTCCTCTCTGCCCAGCGACGGTCCCAGATTACCCCAATCCACCCCGACTTGTAGTAACTGCCTTTCTCTCTAGGGCATCTGGGTTCCGGGCACCGGAAGCCCTTTCCCTTTGACTAGAATGTGGGAAAAGGGCACTGACGGACTCACAGTGTGGCCTGCGCTCAGTAGCACCATCTTCCCAGCCCACAGTAGATGTAGAAATCCCAGGACACGAGTGAGGCACAGCCTGGGCTGCTCTTTTGCATAAATCTTCAGAGAAGTTCAAATCTGCACTACCCCTTACTTCCTCATCTCCCATCCAAAGCTACCCTTTGTCGTCGGTCAGCCCTAAGGGGCTAAGTCTATCATGACAACATTTCCATAGACCGTCTTTCCTTCTACAGAAGGGTTGTGGACACTAACAAAGGGCTGGCCTATTACTCTTTAGTTCCAGTATTGCTAAAGCTTAGGGTATGAGAAGAATGATGCGCAAATCAGAGAGAGACAGAGCTGCCTCTCCTCCTTGCCCACCATCTCCTGTGATCTGACCACAGTCTACTTTCTAGTGTCACTGCTGATGGGGCAGCAGGCAGTGATGTTAAGACATAAGCAGGTAACTCTAACTTTCAAGGAAGAGTGACATCCTACCTTACCTCAAATCTGCAGAAGATCAGGAAAATACTATCCCCAGAGTCTCCAGAAGGGAGCCAGGGCAGGGAGGGAAGCAGAGAGAAAACTGCCAGAAAGCCTTTCTCAAGAAAGAATCAAGAGATCCTAAGTCTTCTCAACAAGAGCCTGACCAACAAAAGCCCTTTCATTCCCCCAGGACTCCAATACTACAAGTCCTCCATAGAGAAGGAGGGACTGTTCCCGGGATCCCAGTCGCTTCCCTATTTGTAAGATCAGAGGCATTATTGGGCCTGAGGGTGCTGACCACAGAAGTCACACTGGGCAGCTGACTAGGCCCCACGCATTCCAGAGATTCCTGGGCAAGGTCAAGGCAGACTGCGCTATATTCGCCAAACCCCAGTCAACTCGCAGACATCAGGAAAGGGGGCGGGGGCGGGGGTGGAGGGGAACGTGCAGTGGGAAAAACTCTCCCTCTCACAGTCAGTATTCAAGGATGTATTTCAGTCCAAGGTGGCCCCAGGCCTGGAATGCAAGCTCAGTGCTATAAGAGCTCAGCCTGTGGGAATTCGCCTATCCCACCCACCAAGACACACACACACACACACACACACACACACACACACACACAGGCCTGAGAGATCCACAAGGCAAAGGTGAGCTCCCTCTCAGGCCTGATGCCTGGCAGCTCCCATGGCCATGGAACACACATGGGCTTTTCCTGCTGTTCTGAGCTGCTGGAAGGAACCCTGAGAAGCTAGTTTGTCCATCTGGATAGGACTGCTCTGCTCTGGCTCCTTATCAATAGTGTATTTTCCAATCATTTCTGGCAAGTGCAATGTTCACAAGGTTCCCCTTTGCTATGACTACTTAAAAAGCGTCATCAAACAACTGAAAATGCCTTTAAAGTTAAATCATCCCACTCTGTGCAGCGCAGAGACGCGGGCTTCCCTTCTTATGTGCACAGTGGTGCTGCATTTCCCAGCCCCCGGAAGCTATTCACACTCTCACGTGGGCCCTGGTCCTCATACAAGCAGGTACACACACGCATGCTCACACAGGGCCTACAGCCAGGCCCACATGCTTCCCCGGGCGCTCCAGCGAGCAGCCCTAGAAACAGAGATGCTGAGAGAGGCTAGGCTAGAGCGAGTTTCTTCCTGGGCCCTGCTGGGCAGAGACAAGAATGAGCAATGACTGAGGATGCTTCCACACTCTCCTTCCCTCCCTCTGCTAAGTGTGACAGGAGGAAGGGTTTTCTTTGATGATGGCTACCTAGATGCTTATCCTTCGGCTCAGCAGCAACAATCAGGTATTAGCGAGAGGGGACCAGAAGTGGGTGGGAGGAAAGGAGGCACTTCCCAGGCGTCCTCCCAGAGGGTCCCCGGCACTGGAGGCACAGTGGAGAAGACACCTTCTGGGCTGGCTGAGGTCCCAGCTGGTAAATCAGCATCCTCTCTGGCCTACTCATTAGCTGTGTCTATTGTCCCAGGGTTGGACAGGGCCAGAGAGACTGGGAGGGCAGAGACAAGAGGCAAGGCTCTGAGGGAAGGGACAGAAGAGTCAGGTGAGTGAGTTGTTATAGGTGGGAGGGGAGGGCAGGTTTCCCATGGGAAACTGTCCAGCGCTCAGGTCTAAGGGGATTCAGATGATTTCAACCCCTGGGGCGGGGTGGGGGTAGCAGATAAACGGGGAATAAGGCCCAGAAGCGGGGCTTACAGTCAGAGTGGCCCACGGGCTGGACAGACTCATTGCTGGGCTAGGATGTCATCTTCAGCCACAGCAGGAACTATGGGCTGGAGAACCACCCTGGTCACTGCCCAGTGGAGACCACCAGCCTGGCGACCGAGAGTAATGGGGAGCCACAGTGGGCCTGGAGCTGGAAGCACAGGACCCCTCCCTGAAGGCAGTGTCAACCTAATGGCTTACCTAATGCACACTGGAAGGCACCCCAGCTATGGCCAAGGGTTTTCCACCAGAGTTTTGGGCGACACCACGCAGGAGATGGAGAAAATTAAGACAACATGTCTCTTATTCATTTTTCGTTGCCCAGAACCTGCCCTGGAGCTGCCCACCAAACACTGGCAGATCTGAGCCGAGTCAAAGACAAGGACAGCAGTTTCCAGACATTCCAAGGTGGAGGGTTCAGTCCAAACATGTCCACCTGGTGCACGGACTACCCTGGCCAAATCACAGATGGCCAGGACAGATGGGCAGCAACCCTGAGACTGCAGATATGGGTGCATGAGAGGGACTATCTTTACCGGGTGAGATAGGAACAGATCAGTCTGGGGGGGAAAATGCCCATGTTTGGAGAAGATGAGAGGGAAGGGAGCAGTGGGCTGGACTCCAGGCCCGCGTCACCCGTATAGAACCTGAGCGCCATCACTTCGCACCTGCAGATTGTGCAGGAGGTTCTTACGCATTTAAGGCTGGGAATGGCTCATGTTACCAGCACAGCTCATTTACCAAGATGCGCACTGTGCCTCTACCACCATGTCACATGGAAGCTGGAGCCTAGGAAACACATCTGACCGATAGACAGAGGCCCTGGCACCCTCTGCACACCAGGGTGAGCTTGGATCTTTCCTAAACGAGAAGTAGGAAGTGGGGTGTTTGGAATTACATCCATCCCCCTCATACCTGCCACACACGAGAGGGGCAGCACAGACTGGCACGGATGCCCACTGAGCAAAGCATACTCCAGATCCACTTGCTTTGGGTCCTAGGTGCCAGAATGGGGAAGGTGGACTGCAAGCTGCTTGACCAAAGAGCTTCTAGGTGATTCATGTGGTACCCTCCCTGCATCTCCCCTTCCATCTCCACTAAGTCGTTTCGGCTGCCCTGAGCACCTGCTGTAATAGTCCCAGGGGAAACCCTTATGCAAACTTGAATCAGGAAGTTAGGGCCACTCCCAGACTGCAAGGATGGCTTTCTCCCAGTCTCCAGGACACCTCTCTGCCTCACATCCCAGCAGAGGTGGGGAGGCACTGGCCCCTGCAGGCCTGGGTTATTTGGGGGCGGGGGGGATGGAGAGGACTGGGGGTGGGAAGGATGATGGCAGCCCACCACCCAGATCTGACTGGTGGAGCAAACGCAAACAAAGGAAGCAGGGTGCGCAACAGAAACAGAATCAACATAAAATAGCGGGGCGGGGGGCGGTAAATGAGTGAAGGTGGAGGGGAACCAAACCGGGTAAGGTGGCGTCCTCTTCCTAAGCCAACCCTCCAGGTCCTCACCTGGCTCTCGGCTCTCCCTGCTGCCTAGAGCATGAGAGCATGAGAAGGCGCTGGCAAACCCTTGCCCTATAGCCTTGGTTCTGCCTCAAAGGAGGGCAGAGGAAGGCACCCTGAGGCCCCTGCCTAGTTCCTCCAGCTTGAGGACCGGCCTTCGGTGGTGATGTTCCTCAAACCCACAACATGAGGACTTGAGACAAGGACCTTGGCTAGCAGGTCATCTCTTGCTCCAGACTTGCCTGCCCAACTCCTCACTGTGCGTCCACCTCCCAGACCCCAAGAGTGGAGACTGTTCTTAACACCCAAGACTCTGAGAAGCTGGGTTTCTGAGGGGTGAGTGGGCAATCAGTGCATGGTGTCCACTGAGACTCCAGGTCCTGGGGCACCCGGCCCCATCCTGGGACATGCAGACTCGTTCTCACTGACTAGGAGCCATGGCGGATGGCAGAGCTGGTGCCAGGCCCCATGCAGCATGCAAGGCCAGCATGCACGGCGCGCTCACCCACAGGCCACCCTTTCAGGGGATGGCAGCCTGACCAGGAGACAGGAACCAGCTGCCTCCACTCCTTCTAGGGCGCAGCTGGCCACCCAAAGGCTGTGGACCCTTTCTCTGTGCTCTGAGATGTCAAGCCTGCGCAAGGCCCCAGGTGGCTCAGGGGAAGTAATCACTCAGCTTCAGAGAAAGCTGCAGCTCCAGAGAACAGGTCTGCAGCCTATGCATGTGGGGCCCCTTCTAAGCCAACCTCCTTCTCTAGAAGGGAGGAGAATGTGTTTGACCTCCTCTGGTCCCATCCCCCACATACATCCTCCTGGAGAGTCTGGCTGCCCAACCACTGAAAGGTGAGTCCGGAGCATGCTTTCACCCCAAGCCTCTCCCTCCTTCGCTCCGGCTGGGCTGGACTCCACGTGAATTGCCCCATGCCATGCCCATTACCTCCGCTGCTGGTACGGTACCTGCGGTTGGAGCAGCTTCAGAACACAGCGCCCAAGACAGCCAGAGAGGGAGAGGGCGAAAGAACGAGAGGGAAGAGAAAACAGCACAGGTGAAACCACAAGACAAGCAATCACAGGACAGAGAAGGTCCTGGCTCAAATCTGACCCAGATGGTGTGGCCAAGTGCTGGTCACAGCCCTGAGGATGCCACCTGGTGTTCGGGGATCACGTTCAACTCCACTGGGGTCTGGCACGTTCCTACGGAAAACTTTCCTGGGTCTTGGAAACCTTTCTAATATACTCGCTTCTGCCTCTACTCAAGGACATCTAAGAGGCGGCAGCAGAAACAGTCCACCTCGAGTGCTATGTTCCCAGGTCTTTCTCGAAGGGTATGTCCTTTCCTAGCTCGGCTGGGGGTGAAGGAGTCTGGGTAACCCTCAGTGACGCCAGGAATTGAAGGCATAAGGTACAGGTGGTTTAGGAGGATATCAACGCCTGTCAAAAGGATGGTTCCTTCATCCCCAGGGGCAGGCGTTGAACAGTGCTGGCGTGGCGGGGTGGGTGAGAGGGAGCGCATCTGGCTGAACGCTCCCCACACCAGCTCAGCCTCGGAAGGCTGGGGCATGTGACGGACTGGAGCCCGGAGCCACTGTCCTGCTGCCCCGTTGTACTGTATGAAGTAAGAAACTCAACTGGGGACTGAGAGCCCTAAAAGGGATTCCTGAATTTGCCGCAAACCCCTAGGTTGAGAAGAAAGTCTCTCTTTGTTCTCCTGTCTCCTGGAGCTGAAGATCCTTCCCTGGGGTGGTCACTGGGGCCGGGCAACGGGGCTTTGTTTATCTGATGTTCTGTAATGGGGGGGAGATGGGGAGGGAGAAGAGGCTCTCTTTATGCATCTCCTTACAGAATTAAGTAATCAAGAAAGTGCATCATCCCTGGCCTGGCCTTTGGTAATAGGCATATATTAACCACTTACCCAAAGTCCCCCAGCCCTAATAAATTGCCCAAGTCCCCAGGAGCTTGGAAGGGTACACTAGGAGGGGAGCTTATTGTGTAGCTCACTCCTGGTTTACAAGAGCAGAGAGGTAGAGACAAAGCACTGTCAGCCTTTCTCTCCATTCTGCCTGCCCCCTCTCCTCTCTGCTTCAGTGCTGGCCTACTGGCCAGGGAAGTGGGGCCTGGGGAGGGATGCAGGGCTGCTTATGAAGCTGCACTGGGAGCCTGGGGTAAGGCAGCAGAGGCAGCAGGGCCTGGAAGCACTGCTCCTCTCCTGGGTTGGGGGTACCGGTGCTCAGGAGGTCCAATCAGGCCAGGGTCAGGCCACCGGACCTCAGCCTTTTGGGGAAAGCACAAGACAGGATAACCTGTTGTCAGCTTCAAGGATTCCTAATCACATCACCCCTTCTTCAAAGTCTTCCCTTATAGAATCAACCCCCCTCCCCTGCACAGCCACTGCACTTCTGCCATCTAAACATACACAGCTCATGGTGAATTACAATTAGATATTCCTGTGGATGTCCCTCCTTCTAGACTGTGTGAACTTATTAGCTTTATATCCCTTGTTTTGGGTACAGCGTCTGGCACCTCATGCTGTGGGTGCTCAAGAAATGGCCTTTGAAGAGACCATGGTACCTCTGGAGAGGCAGAGCCTCCACCCGCTGTCATAGGGGAGGGAATCTGCCAATATCGAGGCTTCTAAGTGGCTCGCCTGCCCGAGAGGTTCCTGGAAGCCAGAACGTGTGCAGATGGGCCTGGAGCCCCCTCTAGTGGAGCTCTCAGGCAGGCGCAGCTCTGGGGCGGGGTGCGACACTGCTAGATGCCAGAACCCAGGAGAGGAACTCATGTGCTCTCTGTGGAGCTGGTTTGGCAAATGGCTGTTTCCAAACCCCCTTTCCTCTCCTCAGCCTGACAACCCCCTCAATTCAGGCAGCAAGGAGGGACTACACCTCCTGCTCTACTCATGATCCCGGCAGTTAGCTTCAGTCACAGCTGTTCCCCTCTCGCCACGCATCCTCGAGAGAAGGGGCCCCCCCAGATCCCTCATGGGGCGGTCTCCACAGTACTGCTGCCTCCCTCACTAGGCGAGCATCTTCACTGCTCTTTGGAGTTTCTGAGCACATTTACTTCCAGCACGCTTTCTCTCATCCCCTCAACTCAGCTACGATTCACACTCTCTTCCCTATTCCCCCACCAGAAGGAAAGATGACAGACGTTAAGTAGCTGAGTAAGTTAAGGCCAAGTCGGGATCCAGGTCTGACTGCAACAGTAAGAAGATGTGTTTTCCAGATACATCGCCGGTACCTACCTCTCAGCACACAGGGTGGCTCCCTCCGCTGGAGGGCTCGAGGGCCTGCAGCCTCTCCATCCCAGGAGGCCGGGGCGGCCAGAGGCCGAGTGCGTGTTTCTCTAGGAATCTGAATTCCCCGGGACCATTCGCCCCGAGGCTGCCGCAGTGCACCTACCTTCATTTGGGGGTGCTGGTGACTCCTCTGTGACTGCTTCCCCAGAGCCCACCTGCGTCCTGGCACTGAGGGAAAAGCGGTAGCGCGACACGGGGTCTGCTCTTTGCATCGTGAACTTGGTCTGATTGGGAGAGAAGTTTTCCACTATCTGCTTTCCTACTTTGGTTCCATTAACTGGGGAGAGACAGGTAAGTGGAATTGAACTTTAGCAACATTAACCATGATGGGTTATATCATCTGCAGCTGGAAGGACGAAGCCTTCCCGACTCTGCTGGGAAGGGAACCCGTGGAACCTGCCCGTGATCTTAAGGACTCAGGGGAGGGAGGTGATTCAAAGGCCGAGGGCTGTGCAAGAACTCCTTTCCGGCTCTTTGATGACGCACCAGGGTAACACTTGTTCACTGATCTCATTATCGCCAGCTCAATGCAAAGTTGTGTGGCTGATTCTGAAAGATTCAATTTTTAATCCTCAAGCCTTTTCAACAAGAGCAGAACTTGAAGTTCCTTTTTTCCTTTCAAACAGAGCTAGGGCAAAACCACTAGAGCTTTTCGTTGTTAATCCCTCCTTTGTAAAAGGCCTCCTTTGTCAAATACCTCAAAGGGGGAAGGTCAGGTCCAGAGATGGATTCAGAACCACATACAAGCACACAGTTGGCTATTAAAATCCTTAACTGCACAATACCTGTCCTTTGAGCTTTCACATTGAGGCACAACATCACCCACTTAAGGAGACTTAAAGTTTTTCAAATGAATGACACTCCTGTCCCTGCCTGGTGATGCTGAACTCTTTAGGTCGTCCAGACCCAGGCTCCTGACTGAGCCACTCCAAATTCCATGGCAGCTCTACATACAGCTGCCTTACCATAAATGGCATCTTATTAAGGTGTCCCCGAGTGTCAGTGTCGTGTGGACTCCTATGCACGTACTATCTGCCCCATCGGATGGAAGGTCCATCAGGTAAGGAAACTTCTCTCCTAGACTTGTAGGTGTTAGAGACTCTAAGATTCCTGAGGGCAGGGGTTGAATCCCAGAAGTCCCCTTTGTCTCACCCGGCCGACTGGAAGCTCCCTGCAGGAGGAGGTGTGTCAGAAGAGCAGGGGTTGGGTCTCACTTGCCTCCCCTAACCCTACAGGAAACTTTTTCCCCGGCCCCTCTATCCCTCCACAATGACCTCTGTACCCATAGGCTTTCTACCTTGATTCCTTAGGAAAAGTGTTGAGAATGGGGTTTCTGATTCTCAGGTTATCCAAGAGAAAGAAGGGCAGAACGTACAGGCCACGTATTTGAGAGTATATCCAATCAGGATCCCATTCGGGTGTTCTGGATGATCCCATTCCAGGTTGATTGTCTCCAGGTTGGGCTGCCGGACTCGGAAACGCCTGGGGGCACTGGGTACTTGGGGAAGGAGGAGAGAGTGGGGGAGATGGGGGAGAGAAGAGGGGTGGGCAAGATGAAGAAAACACAAAAAACAAAGCACAAGTATGAAGGCATTGACCTCTGGGCAACCCCCGTGCTGGATCACTGTTAAGACAGAACCCAGAGAACTACGAGGTGGCCAGCGCCCATCGCCCCATCCAGGATGGCGTTTCCCCAGATCTAGGACAAGCACGGCTCAGACTCGGTTTACATGGGGAAGAAGTCAGTCAAGTTCTCCTTTAGCAACTACCCTGGATTCGACACATGTTAGGCTCTGATCCTGCAAAGAAACCTCCAAGTTGGGCAGTCATTCCCAGGCAGGGAACCAGTTTTAGTGGTTTGGTAATAGAGGCTGCAGTTCCCAATCCTCAGACAAGGATTCTCACCGCTGGGTCCAAGCATCAGGCCCTGGCCTCTGGGCTGAGAATGCCAGGTTCAGGGGTGAAGAGAGAAAAACCCATGATGGAACATGTGGATGGTGCCAAGAGCATGAGCAATGGGGAGAGGCTGGTGATGAAAAACAGACGAGGAGGGGAGACAGGAATAAAGAAACAAGAGGGGAGAACAGAGGAGAGGACAAAGGAGGAAGAGAAGAATGGGGAAAATAATAGTTAAGAAGGGAGAAAGGAGAAACAGGAGAGGGCAAAGCCACTGCCCAGCTGCTTCAAGAGGGCTGTGGCAGGAACAGGAGATGCGCCAGGACCTCGGCAGGTGTCTGCCTCCCAGGACCGGGCCACCCACTGCAGGGCAGTCTCTCGACTACAGTGGTGTAACAAGAGTGAAGGTCCTCGGGTATGGCAAACCAACCAGGCGCCTCTTGGGGTCAAGGTGCCTGAGCTCCCTCAGGAGGCAGTAGGCAGGCAGCCCCGGCTCCTGCAGTGCCCTCGGGAGTCTGTGTGCACATCCCGTCTGGAATCATGTCAGCTGCCAGCACAGTCTCGTCTTGATGTACAATCTCCCGTCAGGGCGGCCGCCTTGGTGACGGTGCTCCATGAGCACAGCCAGAGCTGCTCAGCTCGCAGGTCATCCCTCCTTGAGGTCAGGCAGAGGTCAATTTGTGTGATCCAGGCCGAGGCACGCTGGAGCCGCTCAGGGCCACCTGGCCGTGCCACCCTCGTCCTGCCCTACCCAGGGAGCTGCGGCCGGACCTACCTCCTTCCGGGGTGGTGAAGTCCTTGGTTTCACTGCGAGGCCCATCGCCTCGCCCATTGACCACGGCCATCTCCAGCTTGTAGTTACTGTAGGGGAAAAGGCGGGACACCACGCCACGGAGGCGGTCGCCGGGGAAGCCGGCTTGCTGCCTCTTCTGAGACACCCACAGGTTCTTCAGCAAGCTGCTCTCCCTCCAGTAGTAGGCCTTCAGGACAGAGGCAAGCCGGTAAGGGTTCGGCCAGGCAGGGCCAGGTTAGTTGTTAGTGGTGGTGCCCATGGTGACCGGTGTTCCCTTTGCTGGCCACAGGCTCCAAATCCCCAACGACCTCGTCCGGCCCCACAGAGGGCTGGGGGTGTCCTGACAGTCCCCATTCATTAGCCACTAGTGAGTGGGAACTGATGTCAAACAAAATGAGAGTTTTTGGTTTCAATCATTTTCTGAGCCATGTCGCCTCTCTGGGGAACAGGCAAGTCAGCCAAACTTACAGCTGAGCGGCTCCGTCTTGAGACTTCTTTCCAAGCTGGGAATAGGTTGCTCAGGGAGTCCGTGCCAGAACCACAAATTTGAGCCAAGGGTCCAGGCACGGAAAGCTCTTTTCTGTGCTCAAAGACTGCATCACCTTGAGTTAGATTTAGTATGGTTTAGATTGGCAGCGGGCAGGAGTTGAAAAGCAGCAGGTTACCCCCGGAAGTCTGAATATAAGAAAGGGTTGATTTAATCCATTGAAGTCAAATGGTTCCTTTTAATACTGTTTAAAGACCTTGAGGATAGTGACATGTCCAAGCCAGTGGGAGACCGGGCTGTGGGGTGGCAAGAGCTCAGATGGGATGGGACGGCCTGTGCAAGGCGGTAGTGTCACAGGTACAGTCGAGGGAGTCTGAGACACGGGGTCTGATGAGCAGTGGAGGAGAAGCCCCAGGTCACACGAGCACCACCCGGGCCCCAAGGGCAAGGTAAGGAGGAAGTCCAGACTTAAGAGGGGGACCCAAAGGAAGCTTTAGCCAAAAAAAGCTCTAGGCAAGTAGGTTAAGGGTGCAAGTTGGGGAAGAGCTCATTTAAGCATATATATCACCTTGCCTTCCTTCACCTACCTACCAAATCCATTTCCCGAGAAGAGACTGACTCCCTCTGTGTGCCCCCAGCTGTCCATCAGCCAACTCTCGATGCCCCTAAGCCTGTGTTACCCCGGGGCTACAGCCTCCCAAGGAACTTTTAAAAAGAGCTACTCATCAGGGAGAGCCTTGCATACCCTGGCTCCCTTCCCTTTCAAAGAGAGAGACGTCAGGGATGGAAGAGGTGGCCAGGGGAAGCCAAGGGCCTCGATAATCGGAGTTGGCTGTGACAACAGGGAAGGGTTTGTACCCTTCTCGTGGCTCTTCCGGTTAGTTGGGGCTTCATGAAATCAGACTGGGTGAGGCAAGCAGCCCAGCAGGGGCCATTAGGAGAGGGGAGGGGTGTAGCTCAGCGGTGCCTCAACACTGCTTCTGAAGATACATGTGTGTCCACACACATGTATTACAAGCATAATGTGCTATGTATGGTCAACCCAAACCCAAGACCCTTCACGTGATTTTCTGCTGAGCAGAATCTCTCAGCATACCCGGTGCAGGATACATCTGGGTGTATATATATATATTTTTTCTGGGTATATATATATATAT
>NW_006798649.1:1083714-1091527 GCF_000442215.2 Lipotes vexillifer | reverse complement strand
GGCCTCTCACTGTTGTGGCCTCTCCCGTTGCGGAGCACAGGCTCTGGACGCGCAGGCTCAGCGGCCATGGCTCACGGGCCCAGCCGCCCCGCGGCATGTGGGATCTTCCCCGACCGGGCGCGAACCCGTGTCCCCTGCATCGGCAGGCGGACTCTCAACCACTGCGCCACCAGGGAAGCCCTCTGGGTATATTTTTGAACAGCTAACCCTAGACATCATCTTCTTGAACCAACTTTGGATCCAACAGCTATCCCAAGGGACCCCTTCCAAATATCTTATGGCCCGCATCTGCTACCCCCTCGCCCTGGTTAGCGAGCTGGGTGGTTAGCGAGCAGGGCTTGGAGCTGGCTTCCTCACTCGGTACTCTCTGAGCTGGCCCTGGACCGTGTCGGAATAGACGCGGTTCCACTGAAGGCTGATGGCTGTGCTGTTCAGGACTCGGATTTTAACATCAGTGGGTGCAGCCCTGGGATCTGCAATGTGTTGGGACAGAGAGCTGGTTATGCAGGCGGGGCTGGGCCCCCGACTCCAGAGTCCCCTCCGACTTGTTCTCTGCTGGCCTGCACCTCCAGCCCACTCTGGACACTGGGTACTCCCTGAGGGCAGGGGCCATGCCTCCTCCACCAGCCTGGACTTGGAAGAGTGTGGGGAGGCTCAGGACAAAAGGGCGGCAGCACAGGTGGAGGGCTCTGCCTACACATTTAGAGGGCAATTATGTGCAACCGTCACACAGAGTCTCTGTTTGCCCCTCCATCCCACTGGCCACCCTTCCCCACCCTGCTTCAGGTCCCGGGAGGCTTGTCCTCTCTGGACCGTGTCAGCGGGGCTCCCCTGTTCTCAGGCTTCCAGATGGGTCTGCCCAGCAGGAGATAGCAACAGGAGCTCCCAGGGCAGGAGAGGGAAGATGGTATCTATTCCCCTGGCTGCCTCTTTGCGGGGAGGCAGGATGACAGTAGTGCACACCTCTACACAAGGGCAGCCCTCGCTGGCCATGGTAACTCGCCCGCCGCCAGCCCCTCAGGGCCAGAGCGGTATAACAGCATCCTGCTGTTGCTGGCGCTCCAGCTGGTTTGCTGTACCTTGCTGCTGTCCCTCTTAACCCTGTCCTCACATTAGAAATAGTCCCCTTTGAGTGGCATTTATTTCCTGCCAGGGCCCTGCAGGAAACGTTACCTACAGACTAAAGACACCCTAACCAAGTTCAGGAAAATATTCTGATCCTGTGACTACTTGCAAAGGGAGGGCCACTCCTCCCTCCCCCAAAACTGGTTCTCACTCCCGTTTTCTCTACTCTGCTGCAAAAGCAGTTGTGCCCAATCCTCTCTAAAGCTTCTGCCGCAGGGGTACATGGATGCGATGGAAGCCGTGAGGTGGTCCGTCAAGTCCATGGCTAGATGCTGCCTTTTCCATACTCACCCTCCAGTAGTCCCTACCGTCTTCTGTCCGGAAGTGTCTGCCACCGTGCAGATGAGGAGTGGGACGGACGGAGGGCCTGCTGATCCCGTCTACTTATCTCCCAAGTGGGTCCAATACATAATCACTTCCAGGGAAGCGCCCAACCCTCACTTACTCCCATCTCACCGTTATGAACCCCTACTCCTGACCCAAACACACCAGGACATGGATTGCCCTGACCAGGAGGGGTGTCACCGACCCTGCTGCTTTGCTCAAAAGCCTACAGGATTGATGTGCTGGGGGCAGAGAGGCTACCACCATCTGGAAAGCCAGGCACATACTTCTGCATATATGCCCAGAATTGTGTTGATTTACCCAGTGACAGCCTCCAAAGAACTTCTCTTTTTGTGTTCAATTCCAAGGGCTAAGAGCGACACTGGGAATGTTGCAGTGCCTGGTCTGGAGCATTCCAGTCTGGGGCTCGGTGGACCTTGCTCCCTCAAGGATTCCCCTGGGGAGCCCAGGGAGGAGTCTGGCCTGTGGCCCTGCTTCCGGTGGAGGTGTCTAATTATGGCCCGTTGGGACGGATGGTCCATGGTGCTAGCAAGCCCTGGCAGTAAGGTAGATCAGAAGGCCTGGGTTCTATTTTCAAGCCTGACATTTGCTGTTGTGCAATATTGGCAGGGGTTTCCCTTGCAGGGCCTCAGTTTTCATGTCGATAAAGTGAGAGTATTGGACTAGGTGACGACGTTCAAGAATACTAACTAGTGTTCGGATGATACCATCTCTGCTCCCGGCATTACCTGGGGCCTGTCTGCTCTAGGTCACTGTAGGGGATTTCTCTTCCCTGGGAACTGGCTGTCCTCCCAGGATGCTCTCGGAAGACCCCCGACCCACCCTGAGGTTCCTGGTCTGTGAGGGTGGCCTGTGCAGCCCAGCCGTCAGGGTCCTGGGTGGGGACAGGGGAGGGTACTCACAATCTTCTCCGGAGTAACCGATGACAGTGTCTGGTTCAGGGCCCTTCCCAAAGTCATTTTCTGCCTGGACTCGGATCTCATAGGGCACGTAGACAGGGGTCTGCCCCACCACATAGCGGGAGCCCCACACAGTGACGTTGTTCCAGGTCTCTCGGGTCTCTCTCCGCCGCCACTTGACAATGTAGCGCAGGTTGGGGCCAAAGGCAGAGGTGGCGTTCATCGGCTGAGCAGGGGCAGATGGCAGGAGTGGAGAGGGTGCAGGCGAGGGAGGGGCCCAGGCCACCCACGGCTCGCACTCTTTCTGCGCCAGGCACCCTGCCCCAAAGTGCCCAACAGCGGCCAGCCCCCTGGCAGACTTGGGGAGGCCACGGCCCCCACTCTGAGTCCCCCTGGAGCCTGGAGTCCCGTGAAGCCAGCAGCGTGCAGATTCTCCACCCAAGCCCTAGTCCCTCTGATTCCACAGCCAGCCCCCCTGGCAGGTGCACAGGGAGCGAAAGCTTTATTGTCGACAGGACTCTTTCCTGTGATGGAGCAACCAGAAAACAAAATATGGACAGTGTCCAAAATATGGACAGTCAGAAAGGGGTGAGTTTGGTTCAGCCACAGCATGCCTGCTGCCAATGAACTCAAAATTCCAGATTTCAGTCCTACTTAATCCTTGCATGTCTGCCCTGTCCTTCCCAAAAGGCCGGAGCTGGGAGTGAGCACAACTCTTGTTTTTGTTCCCTAAGGGCCTGGTCCAGGAAGCAGTCCCCTGGGAGCCTGGAATACAGAGCCGTAGACCAAGAACCGACCCTTGCAAGGTCCTGCAAGACGAGTCCCGGTGTCTTAAGTCTGGGCTCAGCCCAGTTGCCAAGGCTGCTGTGAAACCAGGCTCTCCGAAGACGGGGATGGTCATGATTCCAAACTCTGTTATCTCCCTGTTTCCATTACTCACGTCAAGAGCACAAAAATGTTAATATTTCAGTGGCTGAATTTGCATCTCTTAGACTTGGAAGGGGTTTGGAAAAAAGTCATTTTGAGGCCACATATCCCAGTTTGGGTTTGGAAAATGTGGGTCAGTGAGCCGAGATGAAGATGAGCTTTTTCAATCCTGGCCCGGAGGACATCTTTTGAGTCACCTTGTCCATCCTGGACTTACAGATGGCTGGCACTGGAGGACCACTCAGAGGCTGGTCTCTCCCCACTCCCAGCAATCTCCAGTGATGGGCCCCCAGAACACACCAAAGCGAGGTACTGGTGTTTGGGCTAAATCTTTCCTATAGACTAATCTAAATTTCTCCCTCTTCTGAAGAAACCCATTGATCCTGCAGGGCTCTCTCTGATTTTGCCAGACTGACAGTCTCTGTTCCTTGGTCATCTCTGCTCCTGTCTCCTGTCTTAAATGTTGCTCTTAGACATTCTCCTGTTTGGTTTCTGGATGCTCAATGCAGAGACGAGCAGCCCCCGCACCAGCCAGGTAGTCTGAGCCACGCTGTGGCCTTGGAGTCACAGGGGTGTAAAGGGCGAGGGCTCCCAAGGCTGCGAGGCAAGCAAGCCCATCGTGGAGGGGCTGCGAGGGGCTCTTACCGTCCACGTGATCTCCATGTTGTTCTTTCTGGTCCCCTCTCCCTTCACATCAGAGGGGTTGGACTCAGGGGCTGGAATCCAAACGGATGCAAAGTTCAAGTACAGTCTGTGCATTACCAGGGCACAGTAAGCAACCTCTCCCCCCCAGCCTGACTGGTCCCTTCTACGCTCTGTCTTTTCTCAGCATCTCTCAACACGCTCTGTCCCATAAGCAGCTGAACTCGCTCTGCCACTTTCTCAAATGGATGATGTGCCTTCCTAGCTAAGATTTAAACCCCCCAAAGCAGGGATAATTTCTTTTGAATTTTAATCCCTTACAAGACAGCATTTATCATAAGGCTTTCCATACTTTAGATGATCAGTACAGCCAACTCAGTGTGGATTATCCCCTTTGTGGATTATCCACTAAGTATGTTTAATACCAGACTGGTTTACCGTGGCATTCAACAGTTTTGGGGAGCGTCTCCACCCTCAATGAACCAGCATGATTTTAGAAATCTAAACATTTCATTACCCAAGTGTGTTAAGAAACCTGGTGCAACCCCAGATTATATATTTCTACTGCAAATCTTTGCCATAGCTCTTCCCTTTAAAGCAGAGCATCAAGAATTATTCATAATATTAGTAATAATAAAAATGACAGTTAACTTTTATTGTGTGCTTGCTATATGCACATCACGGTAAGTACCCGAATCCCATTTTCGAACGTAATCCTCACAACAGCCCCATGACGGAGATAGTGTTATTATTCTCTGTTTCACAGATGAGGAAGCTGAGCCTTGGAGAGGTTAAGTAACTTGCCCAGATTCATGTGGCTGGGGACCGGGGGAACTCAGTCTGAACTTGGGGTACCTGGCTTCAGCACCTCCCGTTAGCCCTCAAGCACTCACGTGCTCCACTGGTTCGGTAGCGCTCGGACGGGAGGCTGGGATGGCTGCTGCCCACCTCATTGATGGCAATGACCCGGAACTGGTAGTTGACATAGGGGGACAGCTGGAGGATGGCTGAGTTGACACTGCCTGGGAACTTGGAATGGTCATGCCAGACCCCTGGCTGGAACTGGTCCTCTTCAAACTGGACAACGTAGTCTGAGGGGGCAAAGGAAGACAGGGCTGTTTGGGGAGCTGAGTTAGTGAGTTTTTTCTCAAGAGCGCTCCTTCATGGTTTCCATTAGTCTTTATAATCTCCCTTGGGTAGACAAAGGCACAGGTATTCTTCCCAAAACCCGGAAAGGGAAACCAAGGCCTCCACGTGTTCTGTCAACAGGCCAGGACACACGTCAAGTGAGGCCGAAGTGGGACCAGAAACCAGGGCCAGGCCTCCGGCTTCCGGGCTGCCGTCCCTCTTTTCTGGACAGTAGCGCAGGGCCCCGGCTGACCTGTGATGGGGCTGTTGTTATCGTCCCCTGGGATCCAGGTCAGTCTCACGCTCCTCTCGGCCAGGTCGGTGAGCTCCAGGTCCCGGGGTCGGTCTGGCCGTCCTGGCAGCAGAGGGAGAAGACACCACGCAGGCCTCCCGAGTTAGAGCCGGCCCGTCCCTGTGCTGGCCTCAGCCCTGAACACTGTCCCACGGACAGGACTCTGGCGGGCTGAGGTCACCACCGCAGGAACCAACCCCAGCCTGTGCCGGAGGGTCAGCACAGGGACCACCCCCTTCCCTCAGGGTTCAAGGAAGAACAAAGAGAGAACCCCGAATTCCACCCCCCCCCAAAAATATCAAGGAATGCAGGGCACAGGGAGAGCTGGGGCCAACCCACCCCATTGCTGTGGATGTTCTCGGAGTGCACGCATTTGGGAAATGCTGCCCTTTGCATTAGACCCATGTTCACAACCTTCAGGAAAACTGGTCAAGAAGCCTGGGATTTTGTCTCATTTTCTCATAATTATCTTCTACTCAGTGTGCCGAGGCTCTGAGGGGGCAGGAGCCCGGGGGGTGTTTGGAGAGCTGAGCAGGGCAGACCAGTTAAGGGAATAGAGGGGACAAAGACGGAGGACCAGGCCAGGGAGGAGACAGGGACTCAGTCTAGAAGTTTCAGTGATGGACAGCAGGAGAGAGGCCCTAACAGGGGTGGGGGCAGCACCTCTTTGGGGCTCCAGTCTCACCGGATTTCCTAAGTGTGTGTAAGTGCCCTCCTGGCCTGGGGATAAAGCCATCTGGCCGTTGACTGGTGAGGGTAGGCGTAAATTTTTTCTCCTATCCTGGCTCCTTGAGCCAGCTATTTCCACATTTTGGCTGGTTACTGGAAGGATCTGGAAGGTGAGTCACTGGAGCCCACATTCATGTGTGTTGCACACGAATGTGTGCGGATTGGAAATGGGTGTATAGTAGATGTGAAAGGCTGCAAAAAAGATGGGCCTACAGATAACTCAAAGCAAGTGGGTTTCCTGACTGAATACATTTCAGAGGCTAAGCTGGGGGGAAGAGAACAGGCCACCCCCAGGGAGTGGTGGGCATGGCCAGAGGTAAGGGACTGGGGACGCGGGGAGCGACAGCCGGACTTTGGAGCTCAGTCTGTGAAAGGAGCAGGAAGCCGGGAGTCGGGCTGTGATGGGCTAAGGTAGGTGACGTGGGCCTCTTCAGAGGAGTCAGATTTGGCAGGGAGCGGGGCAGGCCGCCCCTTGCCTGTACACAGCACTCCTGTCCGGCAGTGCTTTCCTCCTCCTGGACCCCTCCCTCCCAGACACCTCGAGTGCTTGGCGACGGTCCCCGGGATTAGTAGGAATTACCTTTGGGCAGGGCAGCCAAACGGTTAGTTGGAGTGGCCTGATCAGCTGCAAAGGTAAGATGGGTTATCCAGGTTAGCAGGTTATGTGGGGATAAAGGCGTTCTCGAAGGGTGGGAATAGGCAGCCAAGGCTTGAACAGCTGCCCCTGCACAGCTTCACCCCTCCCCCACTTCCATGGAGAGTGCCCCACCCTCACAAAGGCCTTCCTGTGCTCCCTCCACAGCTGGGGGCAGACACCCTGGGTCCTTCCTGTCCCAATGCTACGACTGTGCCTGGGCCCACTGTTCTCTGCGACCATTCAGGGACACTGCTGAGGGACAGGAGTACACTGAGAGTTATGGCAATAGGGGGCCCAGAGACAGCAGAGATGAGGAGGTGATTTGCTTCCCCGGATGGGAGAGGCTACGTCCCCAGGTCTGGGGTGGCTTAGTATTTACAGTCTGGCCTGGACACGAGGGGAGGCCAAGACAGGATCACCTGAAATGCACAGCACCCTGTGAAATCCCATCAGGAAAGGGGTGCAGAGAGGAAGGCTAGCAGAGGGTATCGGAAGGACAAACACAAAGTTCAGTCTTGCTTCAAGGATGGATTGTTTTAATTGACTTAGTGGTTTAGAGTTAGCTGTAAAGTTGGTAAAAATGATCCCAATGAGAACCCCCTGCCCATTTCCCTCTCTCCTTCAGGCACCCTTCAGGTGAGGATTTGGGCAAGTTAATGGTTCCATTCAGGAGGTAAGGCATCCAGCACAGCTTGTTCGGAAAGGAGCAGCTTCCTAACCCTTAAATCAGAAGGCAGGATCACCAGGCCCGGCTGGAGGATCACCAGGCCCGGCTGGAGGATCACCAGGCCCAACTGGCTCGCTGACCACAGGCTCTGCCCTTGGAACCGTCCTCCACTTCTCTGGCCTCGGGAAGTAGGGGGTGGGGATCAGCGCCAGTGTGGGCAGCGGCAGTTACCTAGCACGGTCAGGTAGGCCTTGGCCAGGTCTTGGTCCAGCTCGGTGCTGGCAACGCACGTGTAGCTACCCTGGTCCCGCTCGGCCACACCAAAGATGGTCAGGGAGTCCTCTTCCTTCTTCATCCTGCAAAGGTACCGGGGAGGGGTTGGGAGGAAGGCGAGGAGGGTGACAGTGAGTGGGGCAGGCAGC
>NW_006798649.1:1007135-1083461 GCF_000442215.2 Lipotes vexillifer | reverse complement strand
TGCTGGGCGCTGCCTGGCTTTCTCCCTGAAGTGGGGACGGTGGGTCAGAAGGGAGGAGGCGGCGCTGTAGTCTGGGCTGGGCCGCCCCAGCCCCTCTTAGGGGACATGAGGCTCCACCTCAGTGCTTCGAGAGAGGCGGGGTCTTCATGTCACCTTGAGCACTTATGGTGCTTGCTGGAGGGGACAGGAAAGCGGGTGGAGCCAAAGCGGCCCTGGCCCATATTCACTGTCCTCAGTTCCCACCCTGGGTCTGCTCTCTGTGCCTTTCCTGTGCTGTGCTCCCCTCCCGAGTTAGGGCACAGTTAGGCCCACCCCCAAAAGGCAGGTCTTCTCGTACTTCCAGCTCTGGCTTCAGGCCAGATTGATGCCCAGGCTCAGCCCAGGTGCCCCGGGCTCCTCTCCCACAGAGGGGGGAGAGCACCAAAGAGGAGGGCAGACTGTGAGCATGGCTGAGGGCCAGAATGCCTGCACCCCCCGCAGGCTACGCCCCTGCAGAAAACCAGATCATCGCTGGCAACAGCTGGTACCGATGCTCAACCTGCCCCGATATGGACGAAGAGTCCTGAGGGGAGGCTCGGATCAGCTGTTCTTAACCCTAGCTGCACATTACAAACACCTGGGGGGACTTTTAAACACTATCTATGCCTGGGCCCTCCCTCAACTCCAATTAAATCCGAATCTGGGATGAGGGATGGATGGGGCAGGCCTGGGCCTGGGAAGCGGTCCCAGGTGCGTTAAGGGCGGAGAGCCCCATTAACCACAAGGGTTAGAGTCTGCTCGGCCAACCGTGCCCTCTGCTGGAGAACAGGAGCGCTGCAGGCAGGGCTGAGAGGATGGGGAGGGCGCCCTGGCTGTGAAAAGGAGGAAGGGAAAGGATCAAAATAAAGGGACGAGGACAAGAGAAGGAGTGAGGGAAGAGAGGGAGCGAAGTGAAGACAGGAAGGAGTGGGAAGGAGAGGAGATGAGGGAGGAGGAGGAGAGAGAAGCAGAGCCCTGACGGGGGAGGGGGGGAAGCTGCAGTGGGAGGGGGGTCTCGCCTGATGTGGAGGGAGTCGCTGAGGCCGTCGCGCCCTCCTCAGCAGTTCCCCAGTGACACACATGACACAGGTTCCCTGCGTTCTTCAATGCATCCCCAAGAGCAAGGGAAAAGAAAACGCCCCAGAGGAGCAGCAGGAAGAAAGGAGGGAGGAGCAGAAACCTGTTCCCGACGTAGAGGGGCTCGTCATCCTTCAGCCAGTACACTGTGAGCTTCAGGGAGGGGTCGTGCTTCACGCGACACTCCAGCTGCACCGTGGTGCCCCTTTTGGCGACCTGGTCCTCAGGCATCCGGTAGATCCTGGTGGGGTCTGTGGGGAAGCCCCCGGAGCTCGTCTCTGCCACCCCACGCCCGTGTGGCCACACAGTGTGACATGCATGACCTCCAGGTTAGATGGACCACGGAAGTGGCAGAAATAGGATTCGGTTACATGAATGGTAGGGGACGCCTGGTATGGGGGGATCCCAAACAGTAGCCAATACCCAAATCCTTTCTCTCCGACTCAGGAACATAGGACGTATATTCTGGGGTGGTAGTGGGGAGCTGGTGTGGGTAACAGGCGTCCCTGCCTGCGTCTATTTGGACCAGGCTGGTAATGACTCAGTGCTCACAACACCAGGCCAGCCAGGGGCCCTGGACACGAAACCTCCACGGAGAGGACACAGAGACCTGGAGCGAGGTCTCACTAGGTATTAAACATTAGGTGTGGCACGTTTTCAAAGTGAGTGACACACATGGATAACCTTGAGGAGACGGCTTCCTTGCCCTTCCCACCCCTCCCTCTAGCTGGCAACTCTCTCCTTTACCTTTGACCTCCAGGCGGACCTGGTTCTCAGCTTTGCCCAGGATGTTGGTGGCAACACAGGTGTAGATGCCTTGGTCCTCTTTGCGGATCATCTTGATTTCCAGACTGCCGTTCTCGTACACATGGTAGTTGCCACCATCCAGGTTGCTTCCTTGCCCATTCTTAAACCTCACAACAGAGCAGCACAACACACAGCATACTGAGAAAGGACCAGCCCGGGGGGCGGGAGGAGCCCCGAGCCTTGTGGGTCTTGCCTCCGACCACGACCACTGGGTGGCCTTGGCAAGTCTCTGGGCCTTGGTTTCTTTCTTTGCACAATAACAGGGTTGACCCAGCTGATCTGCCAACTCCTCCCAGCTTTAACCCTTTAAGGCTCCCAGGACTCACTGAATACCTCTCATGGGCCAGATGGAATGAGAAAGGCGAGACAGATGACCCCGTGGGGGAGGCCTGGTCTCCTGGAACTTACCATCGGAGTGTGGGGATGGGAGACCCAAAGAACGGGCAGTCCAGCCGCGTCCGGTTGTACAGGATCACCCTGATGAGCTGGTTCCGGGGTGACAGCATCCGAGGCGGCACGTCTGCAATTTCCGGAGAACTGACCTTGGGTGGGGAGTCTTCCTCTTCCTCTTTGTGGACCAGTCTTATCTCTCTGTTCCTTCTCCTCACAGCAGCTTTCTCAGCACCAGTGTACCTTGCCCCATCAACCTCCCTCCTTTAAGAAGCCTCTGAGGATTAGGTGAGGAAGGAGGAAGCTTATCCATTTGTCTTCACCTACCCTACATCCAGTCCAGCTTTTGCAAAGGGTTCCCCCCAATTTTCCAGCAGCTTCTATACCTGCCTCTCCACAGCCCCAAAGCTTCTCCTAGCTGCACCTGCCCACTGCCCTCTCCCTGCTCTGGGATTGCCACGAACATATTCAGGACTATTTCCCACCGAGACCATGGAGAACCCAGGGAGAGTCAACATGGACACACCAAGGAGACGAGACAGTCCCTCCTCTCATCAGGGGAGGAAGGGGACTGAGACTGACTTTTCGCATGGAATGAACTCTGCCTGCACACCCAGCTCTATGGATTTTAAGTCCTCCACCCTCCCCGCAAATGTCATTCTGGGTCTCTGTGCTTCCCCCATCCTGCTGCCCTCATACCCCACCAGCCTGGCCAATCACTGGAGAAGAAAGTGTGCCCATGAGGCGAGCAAGGTCCAGGCAGGTGAGCGGAGGGAGCAGCGTGCACTCACCCAGCACGCTGACGAAGGCGTTGGCCAGCAGGTAGCCGTGCTCGTTGGAGGTGTTGCACTGGTACACGGCCCTGCTGCTGATCTGGGTGTCCCGGAAGATGATGGTGTCCCCGGCCACCTCACGGTTTGGGTTGGGTGGTGCCGCTACAGTCAGAAAAGACACTCCTTGTGAGAAAGGGGGGAGGGCAGGGCGAAGGGCACTTGGGACTCTGGCCAGGACTCCCTGGTAGGACTGGGGTGCTGTGGAGGCAGTAGCACTGGGCCAGCTCAGACCCAGCTTCCGGCCCACCACTGCCTAGCTGTGTGGCCTGGGTCCATCACTGAGCCCACTGGAGTTTATTTCTCAATCCATCCAGTGGGGATAGGAATCCCGGTCAAACCTACACAGCAGCTGGGCAGCTGTGGTTGACAGCGTAAGCTCTGGAAACAGGAGGGGTTTGAATTCTAACCACACTACCTGCTGGCACTATTCAATGGCTCTGCACTTCAGTCTCCTTGTCAACTGAATGGGGATAACATATCACCTTGTGGGGCTCTTATGAGGATGACCGGAGATTCTCTGCATGCCATTAGCAGAGGGCTCAGCACATACTGATTATTATCGTTGTTATTATTTTAATTCAATGTGCACATACTCAAATGTGTTTTGAAAAGGATAAAGCAATATCCAACTAGATGGGACCTACCACCTTCCCATCCTCTGAGTAGAGCACTCTGCAGACATTCACAAAGTTAAATCCAGAAGTCGATGCCTGCTGAAAGCTGAATGAGTCCCTGTATTTGCCAAAGCTACCTGATCTTCCCAAGACGAGTGCACACTGAGAGGACAATCCCTGCTGCAGTTCTGCTGGTACCACTGGCTGGGGATGCAGAGAGTAGAGGCTGGGGAGTGGCCGTGGGGTCTCACACCTGTCCCCGTTATCACTCCAAGACCCGGGGCAAATCAATAACTCCTCTGGGCCTCATTTCCTTCACCTGTCAAACGCGGAAGCATTACTCCCATCTTTCCCCTACTCTGAGGAAGGTTAAGATAAGAGAATGATAATGAGATAATGAGCTGTACAAATAAAAGTTTTTTAGGAGTGTAAAGAATGCCTACTTTTCTCATCTTTCACCACCAGAAGGTGCCTTTCCTCTGTAAGATTTCGGGACTGAGCCAGAAGACTTGGTTTGCGTGATCTAGGAACTCACCCAGGATCACTCAGACCTACCACAGAAGTCGGCAGAGAGGAACCCAGGGTCTGGCCCCGTGGGCTCCACCCCACAGATAGCAAGTCTGAGCCCGGAACTAGGGAATCAGCAGGTGAACAAAGCCGAGGTCAGCATCCTTATCATCTTTCCGGAGTCTCCACTCAGCAAAAAAGCACAAAGGAAGCCGATGCCAGCAACTTTAAGTCTCCTTGCCCGGCAATTCCCACAGACCAGCTTTCCTCCCGGTCACTCCCTTGAGTGACGGGGGACCTTTCCCTGGGCCAAGGCTCAGCTGTAAATCCTGAACTTTGCATTTATTTAATGGTGCTGTGAAGTTTAGAGCCTTTGTTTGCTTTGTCCCCAAACTGCTACCAGGACAGGGAGAAGGGCAGAGGGCAGGCCGTGTCCGTGTGCCGCTCGTATCCAGAGGCAGGATATTTCCTGGGATAACTAGATGCTCAGTACTAGACAGGGTAGACATATTGCACTGTCACAGCAGCCCACAGCTTCCCCACTCACTAGCCATGTGACCTCGGGCAATTCCCTGCACCATCAGAGCCTCATTTCCTCATCTTTAATGTTTGAGGTTAAAGAGATAAGAGGAATGCACAGTGCCTGGCACACAATAAATGTCTAGGGGTGCATTCTCCTCTACCTGTCTCCCTGCCTCTCCACCTGTTTCTACCAGCTGTTGCTTGTGAGTTAGGCTCTGAGGTCTTGCCATCTATTTTTTGCCCCATCGGGTTGATAACACTGTTTGTATTTCCTCTGACCCCTTAGAGAAAGTAAGGACAGGACACTTAAAAAGTAAATGCAACTGGAGTGAATATGATGTGAAAAGTTGACCTCTGGCTGGAAGGATCCCTGGAGTCACCCACTCCGGTATCTGGGTAGGACTAAATCTTCCTGACGTCTGTGCGCACTCAGTAACTGCACTGTGCACCTCTGCTCTCATAGGGAAGTTTTCCCTCATTTCTGACCATATCTTTCATGTTGTCGCGTAACCCTGCCTCTTATTTTGCCCTCGGCAGAGAGAGGGACTTGGGTAAATGATGGGAATGAGTTACCGAGCTCTCCTCTACCTCCTGAGCCCCAGCCATCACTCAGAGCCTATACTCTCAGGAGATACAGGCTGAGGTCTCTAGCACCTGAACTGGGCTCTGTAGTTGTAAAGGGCAGAAAGCAGAAATTTATGAAAAACCCCAGGGAGCAGAAATCCCCTAAACATGGGAACATAACCACAGGCCTTCTGTTCTCTCTCACACACAAATGAGGCAGGTTTCCTGCCTCTTGAGATGTCCAAAGAGATGGGCTACTCCCTCACTTCTGCTGCAACAGGGCTGGCCCACAGGGATGGTGAGCTGGATCCTCTGGCAGGAGACAGAGCAGAGGCAGGCGGGAGAACAGTGCGTTACTCACATTGCAAAGGTTCCCCATTCACCATCCACTGGACGGTGGGCTTGGGGTTCCCGTTGGCTCGACACACCAGTCTTCCGTCCTCGCCAGGAGCCAGGATAAGGTTCTTGGGTTCGTCCAGCCAGTAGGGAGCAGCTGGAAGACAAGGACAGGCATAGGCAGGGGTGTCAGATGACAGGAGCAGCCAGAAGGAACCAATGGGCCCCCTCTAGGAAGGCAGGAGCCCCCGAGTGCCAGCCTCAGGCCCCCGCCACCTGCCCAGGGCTCATCCTGATAGGGTGACAGTCTAGGCTGCCTTTGGTCAGCTTGGCACTACAGATGCTGACTGATTTATTTCAAGTTCACAGAACAAGAGTTCTAAACTGGGGCTCCCTGAAGAGCTGTTAACAAACATGGGTGCCAGGGCCCATCTTAGACCTACTAATCGGAATCCTCGGGGGACGACTGGGCGGCCAACATGTTGAGAGCTCCCCAGGCACTCATGGTGTGCACCCAAGGGCTTGAGCCAGGGAGGGTGGTAAAGTAGCAGGGGTTGGCCCTCTGGATTCCTGCCGTTGTTGCTGCAGGATCAGACCATTTAGGAAAGGCCTGATATTCATTCTTTTAGACACTAAGCTTCGGTTAGAGCAGACGCTCTTAGCTGGCCACCCCTTCCAATTTTCTGGAGATTTCTGTGAATATGTGGATATGGATTTTTTTGAGAAGAGGGTGCTTTGGATCAGAGTCCCAAAGATCTTGAAACCCCAATAAAGGTTAAGAGCCCCTGGTTCGAGCGTGGTACTGAAACCAAGGTCACAAGTCAACCTGAGCATGCACTAGGAAAGTTCTTGCACTGTGGTTTCAGACCTCATCACCCCAATCATCCATTCAGCCCACCATTCAGACTGAGAAGTGACTAGTGCACCCCCACCCCCAACCCGTGGCTGGGACCCCCACAGAGGCATGTGCTCTGTTGCCTACAACAGCTCAGGTGGCCCATCTATGCTTTGTGGGGAGGGAAGTGATTTTTTGAAAAATAATTTGGGCCATGATGACTCCCCATTTTTAAAAGAGAACCACACACAAGTACACAGATAGCACAGGCCTAAGACAGCACACCGTGAACAGGACTGCGAAATGAAAGACAGAAAGGTTCTGGGTGATCCAGATAGGCCACAGGAGAAAGTGAACCTGCTGAGGGAGCCCCAGGCACAAAGAGGAGTTGGGCAATGGTCAGGGCAGATTCCCTCCCTTAACACCTCCCTCTTTCCCCCTGCCCTTTTACACACACACACACACACACACACACACACACACACACACACACACCTGGGGGTGACACCATTCCTGCAGGACACTATTGCCACTAATCAGCGTGTTGGACGTTTTCCCCACTCACCCTGCCCCCCAACCACCCTGAAAGGGAAGGGTGGCCATGGAGTGTAGGGTTGGCAAAATCATCGTAATGAGAAATACACACAACGTACCCTTTACTCTCACCGAGATCGTGTGCCGGATGCTGCCCATCTTGTTGGAGGCCAGGCAGAAATACTCCCCGGAGTCTTCCTCGGACACGTTGGTGATACGCAGGGCCTTGTTAAAGTTCTCAAACTTGGCCTTGTCAGACGGGAGGTCCCCACCTTTCTTGTACCATGCGATGTCTGGTGTTGGGCTAAGAGGGACCAGGCGAGAAACAGGGACTTATCACGAAATGTGGCTCTGCTATTATTGTATGGAGCCCGGGACACCCAGGTATCCTTAAAGTGTACTCGGGCCCAGGAGGATTCATGTCCTCTGAGAGCTGATGCCTCCTATGCAGAGGGGATGCTCAGCCACAGGGTGCCTGAGGGACTTATCTAAGGTCACAAGAGGGTCTAACACACATACAGGAAGCCTAGTCACCTCCTTTCCTCATTATCTAAAAAAGAGAGGCGGCCAGTGGGATGGAGATGACTATGATTTGCATCCTCCTCACTAGGAGCTGTTCGCCTCGCTTTTTGCACCGCCACAACGTCCCCCCGCCCCCAAATGTGGCAAGAACAGAGCATGCACAAACCCCCAGCCCAGCCTCCTGGAGGGTGGCCAGAAGTCGGGGTGCAAACTGTACGTACACCCCGGAGGCGATGCACTCCAGCAGGAGGTCCATGCCACGCAGCACCATCTGACTGCTTGCAGTGCCCTGGGGATACATGAAGCTGGGTGTTCTTTCTGCAACTCCTCGGGCTGAAACAGGATGGAACAAGCTCTCGTGAGCTTATTGCCCAGAGGGCTGACCCAGCTAGGCCAGAGCTGTCGGGCTAGAGAGAAAGGTTATCACGCCCTCCTGCTTACCCCCTTACCCTCAGAGGCACCAAGCCCCAGACCCTCCCCGCTGAGACCACCCCAAGGGCCGGGACATCATTAAGAGAGGTGTGTTAGGAAGCGCAGGGCTCCTCGGCCCCACCAGCACATGTGTGTGAGCAGCTCTACATTCTGACAGGATCTGCCAAGAGGAGCCCAGCTTCCCTCCCAGTTCAGTAAGCCTCTCTGGCCCTGGAACGGGGGAGGAATTGCCTGAGCAGCGAGTAGTCTACTCCCCGAGCATGTCGTGTTGGGATCCAGAGGCCAGCACGGTGGCCCCCAGGGAGGCCATCTCAGCAGCAGTGGAAGAAAGAGAAGGAACATCTTGGGGCCACAGGATAACCTGCTCTTTGGGACCCTGGAGACAAGGAGCTGGGATGAAGCCACAGAGACTCAGATGAACAGTCAGAGATGCAGGGAGTATTATTAATGGTTTAGCAAAGACATGGAGAGATTTAATGAACAGAGATGACAGGAAATCACTTTGGGGCCAAGACCATTCTGCTTCTCCACTAATGACTCTGGAAGGGGGCTGGGGAGGAGGGTGTTAATTGGATGTGAGAGACTGGGGGAGGGGTGAGAGGCAAGGGGCAGCCAAGATGGAAGAGGCGATCTGCAATTCAACTAGGCTGGAGCAGCCACGGGGTCTGGAATCAATGGCATGCACACAGCTTTTGGAAGCCAGATGGCTCACAGAGAGCGACGCTGTCAGGGTGGCTATTTCCCTGTGGAAGGGGTCATGCAAGTCTGGGGACACCCCAGCGCAGTGGACCCCACCTTACCTCAGCCTCACCTCTCCCTCAGAGCACAGTTCTATGGAAGCGGATAAGATGGGACGGAGAACAAGGATTTTGCAACCAGGAGCCACAAAGCAAAGGGAAACTGGAGCAGTCAGCCCTGCTCAAAAGGTGTATGACTGCAAACAAGAAGAGTTAAAAATATAAATATGAGCTGGGCCTCTACCCATGGGCTTCATGGGTCTTCAACTCAGCTGGAGAGGTGACAGCTGGAGGGGAGGCAGGGCTGTCAGGAGCTGGGAGCCCTCAGACATGCCTGGAGGGAGAGCGAGGCATTCTTCCCGGCAGGAGTCAGGTGGTGTTACCGGGTGCTGGCAGAATGAGGACAGAGTGGCAGGGGGATCTCTGTGTCTGTGACATTGCTGGACTTATTGAGCTTAGCTAATGGCTGGCTGGAACAGCGGGGCTCCTGTCCTAGGGGCGCCCAGCTTCCCTCCATCAGCCATCAGGGGGGTGTGTTTCGTAGAGTTGGCATCTATTTTATCCTTTTGTCAAGGGGAAGAACTGATGAAACGTGGAGGTAGGTAGGCTACTGGCACAATATATGGCACGTATCGAGTGTTCAGTAAGTGTTTGTGGGATGAATAAATTCGAGAGGAGAAGAGAATAAAACAGAAGGCAACAATTTACCCCATGTTATCTCTCTCTCTGTAGATATGCTCATCTGTCCCACCAGCACACACATATACAACAGTGGCTACTGAAGGGGTTAAGCCATTATGTGGTTAATTGGTTACCGTCTATAACTCTTATAGCATCCAGCTCTCAGTACCGAAGAAGCCTGATACCAAAGCAGCAGCTTCCTCCCACCCATCATCCCGGAATCACCCAAACGGTCAGACAACACAAGGTCAGGGGCACATGAGGAGATCTGACGGCAGGAGGCTCTGGTGCCGGTTTGGTGAATCTGGGAGAGCTGCGAACCGTGGGGTTACGTGGAAGCTCAGTCGGCATACTCCTTCCACATGGGAACAAAACCTGCAGAAACCAATCTGTGACCCTGTGGACATTTAATTCACACCATAGCGTGCAGCCCTGCAAGTACACACGACCAGCAAAGCATTAAGTACAGGAAAGGGGGAAATGAACACCGAGGGCTGCTGTGGCTGCCTTGACACACTGCAGCTGTGACTATAAAAAGGTTACAGCAATCCTTCATTTGTAGGATGTGGGCTAGCAGCCACAGAGTTGTTCCAAAGGAGGAGAAGCTACTGGGAAATGAGCCAAAGTTCAAAACTACAGGGAAGAACAACCACATAAAGGCAGAGGTAATAATCAGGGCTGCCACTTGGCCGTTTACTATGGGCCAAGCGCTGGGGCTGGACTCCATCTCCATCACCATCATCACGTTCGATCCTCACAGCAAACTTGGGGGGGTATTACTCCCATTTTCCACAGAGGAAACTGAGGCTCAGTGGAGTCAACAGACTTGCCGAGCTCACAAGCCAGTTATATTTTGGATTGTGGACCATCTGGTGTCAAAGCTTGTGTTCTAGCATCTATTCTATATTACCTCTCTCTTTAAAGATGGATACCCTACTTGTTCCTACTTCTGACAGTCAGCTTTGGGAAGATTTTTTGTACTCAAAGCAAAGAATACCAAAATTCAAGGGCCAAAGACGTAAAGGAGAAAGATATTTTTGTCTTAATGAGCTGCTCTGGTGAAACTCTTCCGTGATGCTTTTCTCAAATATTGTTCTTACCATCTCAGCTGAGATTCTATCTCTCCTCGATGGCTGTTAAATAAAGTCAGGCCCAAACTGGAAAAATAGAAGCTGGGCTGGACATTAAGAGGCTCCGAAGACATCTCAGCTGGATTGTTAAAGCCACACAAAGCTTGAAGAGGAGGCAGGGTGACACATGGTATCATTAAGGAATGAGAAAGCTGGACCCAAAGGGGAGATCGTGAAAAAAATGTGGTCTTACATGAAAGGGATTTGCAGGAAAATTTACAAAGGATAATTCAGCTGGTGGTTTTGGGAGCCACTGCTCCCAAGGGAGGGTAGCTCATTTCTTTCCCTGGAGACGTAGACCCAGAAGGAGGGTTGGAGACAAAGGCCATTGATTACTCTATGAGACTCTACATGGTGGAAGATGACAGAGTCTTTTAGGGCATCATAGGATCCTGCCACCTTCTCCGAGGTGGGGATCCCAGCCTCTCCAGCTTGATGACGCTTCACTGACTCTCCCAAATCTTCAGGGCCGGACCTAATCAGAATCCAGATGCTAAAGCTCACATCTGTGAGGATTCGGGAAGAGCTTCCCAGGCAGGCCCATCTGACCACTAGGCCAAGGGCAGTCCATCCTCTCCTGCCTCTCACAAGCTGTGGTACAAGAGCAGGCTCATCAGTTTCCAGGGAAATCTGGTCAGCAGGGGGACATCAGGAGATGCCTCTGCCTCAACCACCTTGGCTTTAAAGAGCCAATGAAAAATGCCTCAATTGTCTCCTGCAAAAGTACGGGTCAAAATTGCTGAAAACCCGAGTTGCTCCCCCTCTGTCAAGTACTGTGTGTTAGCAGAAGAGAGTTCAATGAATCAGATGTATCTGAAATCCACAAACAGCTTCTAGGGGCGGCTGGATCCTACCTTTAGCAGCCTGTGATTCTCAGAACTGAGAACTCATGGGCCTGGATCCCTGGCATCTCACCACCTCTCTGGCTCTAGAAACGGCTGACAAAACAACCCCAGAAGACAAGAAAAACTCTTTGTCTAGTAAATTTGATACCTTCTACTGCCAGGAAATCTCTTCCATAAATCTAACCCAAATCCCTCATGCTGTAGTTGGAGGTTTTTTCTTATCCAGTTCTCAGCATAGCTGAGAATCTGAAAAGCTTTCTGAAAAGCTACTCTGCCCTAAAATTTCTCCCTCCGTAGTACTTTCTTCCCATAATTGTGCCTGCCCCTCTCCCCTAAGCTTCTCTTCAAGTTCTCCACGTCCCTCTTAATTTTAGACGCAAAGAACAATTGTACTTGATACAGTCAACACTAAGCCTTTAACACCAATAATGGTAACATTTATTAATCATTGCTGTGTCTGAAACCACACTAGGAACATAAGCACATTATCCTGTTTAATCTTCACAACAATCCTTTGGGGCAGGTAATACACCCATTTTGCAGATGAGGAGATTAAAGGTCTGACACACTATAATGACTTGCCCAAGGTCACTCAATGGTATGTCCTGGAGGCTGAGTTTAATTCAAGGCAGTCTGCCTCACAGCGCACATCCTTATCTTCCTTTCTCCTTTCCTGGATGAATCTTAAGTGGCAATTTACAATTTTCAGACCAGCTTCCCCCTGCTACTTAGCAGGTCAGGGGGCATCTGGCATATGCTTAGAGGATACCAAACCACTATAGAGATCACTAGGACAAAGTATAGCTATGGGCTGGCCCTACCGTTACAAAAGGGGCATACTTCAAAGCCAAGTTCAGAGGTGTACTGGGTACTGTTCATCATACTGTGTCTCTGTCCAGCTCCCTGAACTCAGGAAGGACCTTATCTTCTTTCCTTTCTTTTCACTTTCTGTTTCCTTCTAGAAGCATTCAAGTTAGCTGTCCTTTCCAGCTGGGGTCATACTTGGTCAGCCCCACTCTACCTTGGATTGAGGAGATGAGGTCAATCTTCTTCTGAGCTCTTGTGAGTTTTGCTTGGTTTCACAGCCCTGGATGATTCTTTTAACTCCTACTTATTTACTTACAATAATATCTACCACTGGTCACAAACTGGTTTAAATGGCTGGAATCACTTAAACTTATATAATTGATAAAACAATTCTATATGCATGTCCCCCTCAGTGGTTTGTCTTATATAAAGCAAGGAGCTTGGACCAGATGGCCTCTAAGAGACCTTCTGGCTTTGATAGACTCCAGCTTTAAGAATACTTCCATAACAGATTACCCGGAGTCCAATTGAGAAAAAGGCACATTCCACACCAATGCCCTGGGGCTCTTGACACAATGGTGGTTGGCCCCATTATTTTGAAAACAAACAATGCCCCGAATCCAACAAAGGTCCCCTGCTTCCTCAGGCAGTAAATCTCTTTGGCAGGATCTCAATGTGGCTCTGGTTGCTCGGTGCCAAGTTAAAGCCATTGCCACTCTCGCTGGCTCTCACTCCCTCTTCCCACCCCCCAGTCCAGACACCGATCATTGTTTATATTAGCACATCACAATACAGACACTTCCTATCTATTTGAGCCCACAATGACCCCCCTGGGGACCTGCAGCCTCCGCTTCCGAGGCATAACTGATGATGGGAGCCAGCTGCCTCTCCAGAGCCAGCAAATGATGATTCCTCTGGCTGCTCAAGGAAAACAAGACATTCTTGAGCCATGGTTGGGGGTAGCTCAGGTGTGGAAACAGCCAATTACTCTACTAATCAGCTTGAGCAACCAGTTGTGTGATGAGTTAGAAATATGCCTCACGGAAATTGTTCCATGACTTGCAAATGTGTGGGTGGATGGGCATTGGATTTGCACGCACTCCCACAGGAGGGAAGAGACCCAGGTGATAGACTGCAGTGGTTGGTCCAACTTCTTTTATACTTACCTTGAAAGAGGACTCAGAGCTAGACTCTTCCTCCTATTTCCCAGATGCATTTTAAAGGGATATGGGACCTGTGAAACGGTACCCCCAGTAACTAAAGCTAGAGGCCAACGCAGGCAATTCACATCCAGACACTTAAGAGCTAGCTAAGCACACACTACAAAGCTTTCCGTGTTCTTTAAACCGCTGATAGAAACGAGACCTCCCCTTTCCTCCTGACTGTGGGAACTCCCTATCCTCAGGTATTCTCCATCCATCCACCACTGATTCCTAAGTTTCTACTGAACCCTCCAAGAAGCTCTTTTGAAGTCCTACCCTGGCTTGACCAACTTGTCCAGAACTCAGACTGGAGGCTGGCACATTCGAAGAGATCACACCTCCCCTTCCCCCACTGGCTACCTTCCTCCCCGTGAGCAGCGCTCTGGAGGTGGCGCCTTGGTATCCTGGCCTGGCCAACTGTCAGACTTGGCACCCAGAATGAGTTAATGGCATGGTGTCAGTCAAGTTAGGCAAACTGGGGTTAGGACCGGCAAGGTTACTCCCAAGGTTACCACGGCGACTCACCACTGTACATGTCAGGGTGGTTTCTTAAGGACGAGTCATTATAGGGGTGGTCTGCAATAAACAAAAGAGGGTGAGCAAACAGGGACCACGGAGAGGTCATGGAGTCATAAACGGGAGAGAACAACAGAAATGCAAAGCCACAAAACAACCAGGGAGCACCAGTGGTCTTTTGCAAAGGAAACACACAGCATATTTGGAAAGGAAATGTGCTTGGTGAAGAATGAGCAACACAAAACAGCCCCCGAAAGGGAAGAAACGGTTAAATCCTGCAAAAGAAGAGGCAACAATGCTTCTTTCTTAATAAAGAAGTTAGGCTCGACCTTTAATTGCTTGGTCCTACTATGTTTTCAAACAAATGAGATAAGAATTAGTGGTATCCCGTAGCAATTGGAACAATTCTTTCCCACCAAAATCCTCAGTTCCCAGGACTCTGGATCAGGCCAGCTCCTGGGGTCGCTGAAGAGAAAGGAGTGTTAGTGAGCCCTGGGGCAAGAGCAAAACCCAACCTGAGCAGAAGTTAACTTGCAAGGGGTGGGAGGTAAATGAGGGGACAAGACAGAGAGAAACAGATCATCAACAGAGTGGGACAGAGACCCTTGGCAGTGCCCAGCAATCATGTGCTGACCAGCAACAGACACTCCCCAACCTGTCCAGGTGGGCACCGCCCTGGTCTCCAAGATGTGTCTATTGGCAGAATGGCCTCCGTCTGAGGAGGTGAGGAGTGGTCCAGGGAGGTGGGGACGGCCAGGCTGAGGTTCAGATTTTAGGGTTAGAAAGGTAGCCTGGGACAGGGGAGAGAGTGTGAACTGTGAGTTCTACACTTAGAACAGGGAAAGGTCTGCTGATTAAGACGGAGGTTCAGAGCTCTCTAGACTAGCCTGGGATGAAGCCATTCCTTAAGGAACAACATCAGTGGGCTCCAATGTTAGGTAATTAAAACCTTTGGGCATTTCATCCTCAGTGAAAAAGGCATTCTGGAATAGGGCACCAGCATGCCAACATCCTTAAGTACATTTTCATTCTCCTATCACTGTCCCCTTCCAGCTACTGGGTTCAAGTTTTGACAGTACCAACAGGGCGTGGGGAGTGGAACAGCCAACTGGAAGCCAAGCAGACGGCCCTGAGAAGCCTGGACTGAGCCCAGCTGCCTGAGGGGGGAGAGGTGCTGCCAGAACATTTGCATATTTGAAGACAGATCAAATCCTGTTACAACTCATGCCAGGGAGGCAATGCGAGCTCCTTTCTGGGACCCGCATTGCGCTGCATCCCAAATTTGCTTAACACCTGCTAGAAGGAGTTTCATTATTCAGAACCATTCTTTAAAATGGAGCGAGGTGTAAAAGACCTAGCCTGCGTTTGGGAAGTTGGCTTGGGTTTATCTGGAGCTAAAGGTGGGAACTGATCTGCAGTGGAAAGAAGAGACAGGGTGGCAAAGGGGTGGGAGGGGCAGCAACTGGCCTTGGGTGGTAACGTTCCCCTCCTGGGGAGGACAGGGCACACACAGGTGAAAGGGCCCTTGCTTCATGCTCCCAGTGCCACCAGGTGAAACAGAAGTGACCAAGCTCAGGATTGACCTCTTGGTTTGTGGATTCTGGAGCACATCTGAGAGATTTAGGGAGACTTTCTGACTCCTTTAAGAAGGTCCCTGAGATGATAGACATTAGAAGGAAGCAGGGTTAGCGCTCCACCATCCCACCTCAGGGCCCTGATCTCAGGGCCATCCCACCTCCCTCACCATGGCTGCCTCTTGTCCCCAGGAGGCACCCAGTGCCTGTGTGGTGTGGACAAAGTGGGACAGGCATCTCTTTGTTACTCCGACTTCACTGTTTGTCTTTGACTGCATCCCAAAACAAAATTTTAAGATGACTTTATATTGCCCAGTATTTGGTATTAGATCCCTTTCTCTTCTTCCTTTAATGCAGGTAATAAAAACTGGGCTGTGATGAGATGTATTTCTTCCCCAATGGGCAGACTGTGAAAGAAAACCCTGGTGAGAACAGTCTTTGAAGCTGTCCCAACTTGTCTGTTTTGTCTCCCACCCCCAGACCTGGTTCTGAAGGTACAAGAAAAAGCTTGTGTCCTTTCCAGGCAGGAAAGCAGAGAGAGCACAACTGAGTTATTTTAAGCAACTGTGCCCAATTCTGGGCTGGCTCAGATGCCCAGAACTTGCTCCCAGCCAAAGCTGCCCTTGGGAGAACTCCAGGAAGCCGACAGGGTTCTGTTCCCATCACCCAGGGGGTTTCTCAGCATTTGGGGGAAAGCGATTTCAGTGGAGTAGGGGACCCAGAAACGAAGCAGAAACCAACATCCCTTACTGCCTCTGGTAGGGAAAAGGATGTTTCTGGAAAGTTCAACTTGTAAATGTTGTTGAAATCTCCAGCTGCTTAATTCTACAGAGGAAGGCTCTTCCCCACCTCTGTCTTCCTGCTTCTACCCCGTATAACAGGGAGGGCCCCTGCTCAGGACTGCAGATGGTCACCTGACTCAGCCCCCAAACAGCAGGCAGATTTCAAGGTGATGGCACTGAAGGCTATCCAGGGAGCAACTTGCTCTTTATATTCCTGTCTCTCCCACTGCCCACGGCTGCCTGCTCTGTCCTGGCTCCGGAGGCCCCTCTGAGGTCCTGGGCAGACCACACTGTCCTCCCCAGCTCAGCCAGCTGGCAGGCGATCGCCCCTGCACTGAGGCGACACCTCAGACAACCCAACTTTCTTTGCAGGGGTCCTCTCTGGGCCTGGGTCCGGAATAAGAAAACCAGGGAACAGGTAGCAAGTGGATCGGAGCTGGGCGACCCTGCCAGGAACAAGGGGGGCTTGTCCCTGGGTTGCTGGCCATCGTGTTGGCTACCAGAGCATGGGCAGCTCAGAGCAGTGTGTGGGGAGCTGTACAGGCAGGAGAGGGAGAATTAGAGGAGGGTGAAAGAGAGAAAGATGAGAGGGGTAAAGAAAAGAGAAAGAAAGAGGGAGGTGAAACAGTGAAGAAGGAAGTGAAACAGAAAAGGGAAGAACAAGAAGAGAAAGGAAGAAAGAAAAGGACCCACGACAGGAGAAGGGGGACGGAAGGGACGCTGCTCCTTGTGGGTCCCGCTCCGTGCCGCAGTGGAGACGGAGCGTGGGGCAGGGCTGACTCTCAGCACCAGGGGGTCCCATCACCGGCAGGGACTGGTGGGGAGAGGAGAGCCCACCTGTCCTGACCAAGGGGCGAGCTCACCCGGGCCTCTCTCCCGCCGCCTGCGCCCACCCAGGAGGCGTCGTCAACCACCCACCCACTTCCGGGGGGTGCTCCGGGAAGCCAGGGCTCAGCCTCTTTCCTTCGACCTGCGGAAACTGCCAGCGCCCACGTGGGGCCCTCTGCCTGGCCTCCCCCATGACTGCCTCTGCCCATGGCATTGAAAACAACACTCATAGCTGTGTCAGACAGACGAAGGTCTATGGGGGGCTTTTCTACAGAAGGCAAGTTACAAATCCTTGGTATAAACCAACACAGCCACTTTCAATGTCCTGAGCAGGCTGAGGACTTTGCAGCCAGAGCTCCAGGCACCTGGCAAAAAAAGTGTCTCTCTGACCTGACTGTCTTCTTTCTCTCCTGGTGGAGGGTCACAATGCTAAAATGGGTCAGGAAATGCTGATTCACTCTGGTACCAGCCAAACAGAATCAGGGAATAAAACTGAAAACAAATAAAACTAAAAGATAAACCTGCAACTTTTAAACACAGCGACTCCACATGGTCCAGCACATACTTATTACAGAATCAAACACAATTCATTTTGCTGTACTCACTAATTTGGATATTCCATACTATTGCTTTATTCTAGAAATAAAGATAACCAAACAAGGACTAGAAATAATCAAGCTGGCTGCATGACAGCGATGGTGGATGACCACTTACAGTAGTGCTTCTCAAATTGTGGTGTGTCCCTAGACACCTGGAGAACTAATGAAGACCAAAGAGGCCCTGGACCGCCGGGCAGGAGAGGGCTAGACTTAGGTATGGGTGCCAAGCTTGCCAGGTGATTCTCTTTTTTTTAAAAAATTATTTATTTATTTATGGCTGTGTTGGGTCTTCGTTTCTGTGCGAGGGCTTTCTCTAGTTGTGGCAAGCGGGGGCCACTCTTCATCGTGGTGCGCGGGCCTCTCACTCTCGCGGCCTCTCTTGTTACGGAGCACAGGCTCCAGACCCGCGGGCTCAGTAATTGTGGCTCACGGGCCCAGATGCTCCGCGGCATGTGGGATCTTCCCAGACCAGGGCTCGAACCCGTGTCCCCTGCATTGGCAGGCAGATTCTCAACCACTGCGCCACCAGGGAAGCCCGCCAGGTGATTCTGATTCCACCAAAATTTGAGAAGCGCTGGTGTGGAGTAGGCCCAAGTTTAACTCAAGGCTCCAGAATCAAGAGATGTGGCTGAACAGCAGCTAAAGTCACTCAGGCACAATGAGCTGCAAGGATTTCTAGGTCAAGACTGGGGACAAGGCTCTTCCCAGACCCAGGTGCCAGGGGCCGCTTGGGCTCAGCGGGCTGCTGCCCCCGGCCCCCAGCTCCCAGCCCCGGGCAGGGGCCTGCACTTACTGGTAAGGACTTTGAGGTTGAATGGGTTCTTCTGCTGGATGGTGTGGGTGAAGTGGAAGCGGGCATTGCAGCTGTAGTCCGTCTGCATGTCCTGCAGCATCACATTAGAGAAATATAGGTCTCCGTTATGGCCCTGGGAGACACGCTTGTCTTGGGTGATGGGCTCCATGGCTATAAGGAAGCAGAGGTACAGTGGGAGGTTAGCAGTAACGATAACAGTAATAAAAAATCATCATAGTTCTGGCAATTGAGCACCTCCAGAGGGCCAGGTGGGGGATGGGAGCTTGACATTATTTGATTTAATCCTTTCAACTCTGAGGCAGGGCTTATTCCCATTTTAAGGATAAGAAAGCAGAGGATTTAACATGATCTGGGTCGCAAAAGCAGTGAGAGGGGAGTAGGATTTCGATTCAGACCTGCCTGCCCACCATGCTCATGCTCCGTGACCATGGTTTTCTATCTCCTATTCATGCCACAAAAGATCTGACTGGCTCCGAGGCCAGAGGGAGGAAACACAATCCTTCAGATGCTCCTCAAACTGGGAGTCAAGTTCACCTGTTTTATTTTTTAAACGTCTACTCATCCCCAAGAAGGAAAAAAGCACCACCAATTATAATTGTAAGAGGTATACCAATCAATGATGCATACCAACAATGTTAGGACACCTTCCAATTTTAGAGATGTTCAAATATGAAAATGTGTGCGTTTTAGAATTAATGACATCATAGGAGTGGCTGAGAATGCTGACAACATAATCTACATTTCTTTCAAGCACTGCATCTGTAAACTCAAATGATCAGGTTTCTAGGCTGTTAGGTTTATAAAAATATACTTAATAAGGCTGACTACTCACAGGTATCTCCTTCTTATCCCTGACGATTGTTTCTCAAGTCACCATTTCTTTTTTTTTTCTCTTGAAAAGTGGTTCTATTTTATTTATTTATTTATTTTTATTTATTTAACAATGTTGGGCTACTTTCAGGTATACAGCAAAGTGATTCAGTTTATATATATATATATATATATATATATATATATATATATATATATATATAAAATACTTTGTCAGATTCTTTTTCCATTATAGGTTATTATAAGGTATTGAATATAGTTCCCTGTGCTATATACAGTAGGACCTTGTGGTTTATCAAGTCACCATTTCTTAAAGCATCTCTTAAAGGTTAATGATGCCAACTTTCCAATGATGGGCTGGTGAGCTTTTCAATTCATTTATCAAAGATTTACTGTAGGCGTCAGGCACTGTGCTAGGCACTGCTGAAAGAGAGAGAGTTAAGAAATACAGTTCTGGGCTTCCCTGGTGGCGCAGTGGTTGAGAGTCCGCCTGCCGATGCAGCGGACACAGGTTCGTGCCCCGGTCCGGGAAGATCCCAAGTGCCGCGGAGCGGCTGGGCCCGTAAGCCATGGCCGCTGAGCCTGCGTGTCCAGAGCCTGTGCTCCGCAACGGGAGAGGCCACAACAGTGAGAGGCCCGTGTACCGCAAAAAAAAAGGAAAGACAGTTCCTACCCTCAAAGCACCTTCAGTCTAGTAGAAGAGACAGCAGATAAATGCAATGCAGTGTGGTGAGTGGGAAGTCCCAGATGAGAAGGGGATGAGCTGAGAGAAGGAGCACCCAGTCCATTCTGGGGTTTGAGCTGACACTTGAAGGCTGCATGACATTTGCCAGGCAGAAGGGAAAGGACCTAAGTGGTTTCTAAGCAGCAGGAACAGCGTGTGCTAAAGCTAAGAACCCACAGCCTGAGCAGGGGAGTGGGGGTGGGGAGAGGCAGGGGGTAGGGGAAGGGCTGGAGAGTCAGAGGGGACCACATCAGGAGCTGTGTGCCAGGGAAAGGAGTCTGGACTTTATGGGAAGTGATGAGGAGGCAATGAAGGACTCTGAGCATGAATCAATCAGTTTTACATTTTTAGAAAGACAGGGGAGGCCAGGTACTAGGTTACTCTAACCTAGGGAAAAGCCGATGGTGGCCTGTGCTGGGTAGATGCTAGAGAGGATGGAAAGAGGAGGGCCATGAGATCTGCTCAGGAGGTAGCATGGACACAACTTGGTGCGATGCGGGGGATGAGAGGAGAGTCTGAACTGTTAGCTAACAAACCAACCCTCCAGCCTGTGGCCCACATATACTCACGGTGATGAGGCAAGGCAAGGACAATCAATGATCGAGCACAAAGCCATCCTCACCTCGCAAAACAATTGAAAGCAGCCTCTTTCGGAAGCAGGCTGATAAGAATTCAGAGACGGGGACTTCCCTGGTGGTCCAGTGGCCAGGACTCCACACTCCCAGTGCAGGGGACCCAGGTTCGATCCCTGGTCAGGAAACTAGAGCCCACATGCCGCAACTAAGAGTTCGCATGCTGCAAGGAAGATCCCGCACGTGGCAAAGAAGATCCCACGTGCCACAACTAAGACCCGGTGCAGCCAAATAAATAAATAAATAATATTAAAAAAAAAAAAGAATTCAGGGATGGAGAGAATGACAGGGAGGAGTATCTGTAGACTGATGAAAGGATGGATAGATAGGGAAGGAGGAGGGGAAAGAGGGGATGGGAGGTATTCAGGAAGGGAGGGAGGAAGGAAGCCAGGGTGATGCTCAGATAGATAGCAGTCTTCTATCCATCTTCATAATGCCCCCTCCCTTTATTTGACTGAAAACACAGGAATAAACATCGGTCCAGAGCAGTTAAGTGAGCCTCTGTCCAAAACTGAGCCAGGACAAGCTCTGAATGTTGTACTCTGTCCCCGACTCCAAACATCCTGTCTCCCCATCACTCCTTTATCAGAAGTTTCATTCCTGAATCCCGCTTCTGTCCTACAAGAAGAGTGAATCGGAGTAAATCCAGATGCACCAAAGACTGAGAGAGGAGGCTTGGTTTCAACCTGCCTTCAGTTGGCCGACTGAAAACCAGTTTCTCCTCTGTCCCATTCCTTTTGCTCTTCCTCTTCTTCATCCTCACAAATATTACTGAGCACTTATTGTGTGTCTGGCCCTGTTCTAAGCACTTTGGATGTATTAACTCATTTATCCTTACAATAATTCTATTAGATAAGTACGATTACCAGCCCTATTTTTTCCAGAGGAGGAAACTGAGGCCCAGAGATGTTAAGCAGCTTGTTCAAGATCACACAGCTAATAGCAGCCAGGCTAAAAAGTGAGCCCTAGCAACCTCTCTCTGCAAAGCCAGTGTTCTCTGCCACATGGCCACCTTATATCTGCTTCTCACAAGTCAAGGTCGTCTAGCCTTGGGAAGACCCCTCCCCATTTAACACTCCCTAAGATTAAAAAAGAAACAAAACACCAGGCCCCCAAGACTTACAGCTGCTCATCCAGAAGATGACTGGGGACGGAAGTCCGGGTGGGGGGTTGCACTGGAGCGTCAAGGGAGCACCTTCTTGAACGACGACAGGGTCTAGGTTTTCCTTGGGCCACAGAGGAGATTCTAGGGAGAAACAGGCAAAGGAGGATGCGATGAGGGTGATGGCTGGGCTGGGGCAAGGAGCAGGGTTAGAGGTTGGCACGCAAGGAGGGCTAAGAGAGGAGGAAATGGGAGAACAAGGGAGGCTTGAGAGGGGAACGGGGCCTGTGAGTCCAAGCGAGGCGCAGCCCTTGAGAGGCGGGAGAGGCCTATTTCCTCTGACTGAATGGATGCACACCCCTAAAGCCTCTTCTCCTTCCCCGCCCTGCGCCCGGAGTGGCCAGTGAAGTTGTTCGCGACCGCTTTGGAAACTTCTTTTCCAAGGAATCTTTTTGAGTTGGGGGAGGTGAACCCCTGCTCAGAGGCAGAAAAGCAAGCAGGACACGTGGGGCACCAAGGTAGCTGCAGGACAAGGGTGGGGCAACCCTTCTGGAATGACCCTCCAGGCCCTGCCCTCCACTGACCCAGGGCATCCTGGGCCTGCCCCATGCACTCACTGGACACCTGCAGGCGGATCCTATTGGACAGGGCCGTGCCAAACTTGTTGCGGGCAAAGCACTGGTATTCCCCCTCATACTCCTCTGGCCGCCCGCCGCTGCGGAAGTCGATCACCAGGGTACCAGACCTCCTCCTCATCGACACCCGGGGATCCTTGGCGATGTTGAAGAACCTACTGTTGCGAGTCCAGTGGAAGCTGTGGACGATGAAGGGGTTGGGTTGGAGGCGGGTGGGCAGGGACAGCAAAGAGTAGCAGGGTGGGCTCCAGGCTCTGAGCTCCAGGTCAGAATCTCAGGGCCCTAGACTCTGACTCAGGCCCATAACTGTTCCTCCAGACCAATGGGCCCCAGCCCTGGCTGAGTAGCAGGACCTGCTAGAATGCCTGATAAAATGCCAGGACCCGGGTCCCACCCAGGTGAACCCCTGGGGCAGGTCCCTGACATTAGTAGTTTTACCCAACCCAGGCTGGGAGTCATGGCTCTAAGTGATAGATACCAAGTAGCCCCTGGGGGACTGTGCTCTTTAGAGGAGGAGGCAGCAATTTTGATTTTTTAAAACCCAGAGTCAGCTGCTACTTCCACCCCCAAGCATTCCCAACCTCCGACTAGGAATGCAAACCCCAATTCCTATTCCCCCTGACCCGAACACATCAGTGAGAGCCAGCCCTGCTCCTCCTGTGTCTTTTACTTGATAATCGAAATGGCCCGGGTTACCTATGCCGCTGCTCAGTGGATGCAGATTATAAAACGGTGGCTGTACATTTCGGGAGGAGCAATTTTGAAAGAAAGGGCAGCCTTAATAAAACTGAGCCCCGGGGTGGAGAGACTAGAACATCCCTCTGCTTCTCCTGGGGGGACGTGTGTCTGCAGCTGCCCAGGACATAAGTAAAAGAAGCAGGAGCAATAGTGGCTGCTCAGTGTCTCAGAGTCATTGTTCCTGCAAAGGACCGTGGAAGAAAGACCAAACCTCAGAAGCAAGGTCACCAGTGCCCTGCCTGACTTTTCAGGGTGACTCCTGCTTCTCCCGTCATGGGCAAGAGAGGCCCTGCTTGCTCCCGGGCTCACAGCTCTGCGCCAGACCATCTCAGGCACACCCGGGGAGGGAGGCAGAAGCAGGATGCCACACACCTGAGGCAGGCTTCACTCGCCTCATTTCTCCTGCTGACAGACACGCTCTACATGGGGGCCTGTCATGTCTGGGTCTGAATCCAGCACGAGGCTCCTGAAAGCTCCAGCCTGTGGATGCTGTTTTGATAAGGATGCGCAGTGCATCCTTATCACCAATGCTTATCACCTGGTAGAAACGAACCTGGCCTAGGCAGTCAGAGGCCTGGGATTAGGCACTTCACATCTCTGTGCCTCCATTTTACTGCCTCTTCACCAGGACGTGAGTCCTTCCCCAAATGGCAGTGAGGTGGTTGAGCAGACAGTGTGAGGAACATCTAACACAGAGCCTGGCACAGCAGGCTTGCAACTCGTGTCTGCTGACACCTCATGTGATCCTGATGTGCACATAAATAAGCAGAGACGAGCTCAGAATGAAAGACTCAAGTTAGCTTGAAGAGGAACTTCCTATAACCTAAGCATGGGGTGGATGCTGGGAACATAGGCAGTGGGAAGAATGTTTTACTCAAAGTCGGAAAACTTAATACCTAGTCCTGGCTTTTTGGTGTGAACTTAAGCCAGTTGAGTTTTCTGGCCCCCAGTGTCCTCATCAGCTAAATTTCCTGGCTATCCAAACTGTACCTTCTACCTTGTGGGTGCCTAATGGACATTTTTTGAATGGATACATTTAATTTCTCAGTTGCTTCAACTATCATCAGACCCAGGGGGAAGGGGACGGTTTAAATGCCCTCTTCGCAGGCCCCTTTCCCTCCACCCAGCTTGGATTTACCTGCCAGTACACTCACCTGGGGGCAGGGTTCCCTTTTGCTTCACACTCAATCAAGATGTTATCACGGGGATCCACGATGTGCTCCTTCACTGACTGCTTGGTGATGGTTGGGGGCTGGGACACTGCAACAGCACACACAGTGGGCAGTCAGGGCTGCAGGGACCTGCCCTTGGGGAACGGCTGAAATTAAGAGCTTCAGGAGCCACACAGACAAGCAGGCAAGCGGGGGGTGAACAGTGCCCCATTCTAGAGACCCACCTCCTTAAACGGGGCTGCAGGAAAGGGGGTGTGTGTCAAGGACTGAGTATAAGAAGAATCCCTTTAAGATCTCATAATATCGTTGTGAGAAACTGAAGGCCAGGCTTTTGCTTCACTCATTCTTGTACTCCAGTGCTCAGTACAGCGCCTAGCGTACAACAGTCTTGACAAATGTCTGTTGAATGAATAAAGGAGCCAAAAGCTGCCAGAACCTAGCGGCCATTTCCAGAACCTTCTGAGCCCTGAAGGATCAACAGTTGGCCAAACTGTGGTGAGACTGGAGCTGAAAGACGCTTCAGTCCCCAGAAGCCCTCCCAGGGACTTACTTGTCCGCAGCTAAAGAGCCAGCTCCTCTCATTCCCAGTCCCGGACTCCAAAGTTCTCCAGGGAGCTCCTCCCTGGCCTTTTCCCGCCCCTCCTTGCTGCCCTCCTAACTCCCGGAGGCACAAGTGCAGACAGGCGCCCAGGGGACTTACGCTCATTCTGAATGCTTGCTGTTAGTTCCCGATGGGTTAGCATTGTGAGGGGGGAGAAAAGAAGACAACGGTTATCGGTTATCTGTGGTCGGACACGACTGATCGCCCAGGTGGCCTCACACCCCAGCATACAGGGAGAGGGCGAGGCAGGCCTGGGGAGGGCAGTGTGCGGGCTGTCTCCTCCCAGCTGCGGAACTCCGTGAACAGCCAAGCAGGGGTGGGGACAGACCCGGCAAGTGCTTCACAGAGAAGGTGATGCCTCCCCCAGGAGACCAGACTGCGCAGTTGAGCAGAATGACCACCTTCTGACCAAACGGTGACGTCTCCAGGGATGTCTCCCACCAGGAGTGGCAATGTTGCTCAGAAGAGGCTGGGGTCCGAAGATGCAGCCTGTCATCTCCAGATGCCCCCGAGAAAAGCGGGTTCCTTAGCCAAGGGTGCAAGGGTGAGGCTGGGGGCACCAGGGAAGGAGTGGATCTGAACCACCGCTACAGGGGGAAGCCCGAGGGCCCAGCCAGGTCCACAGGCCTCACTCCTCCCTCTACACCTTCTTCTCTGTCACACCTGAAAGCACCTTCTCTCCTCATGGTCTCTCCTTTGCCATCCTTTGGAAAACTCGAGGGACGGATGAATTATCGTCGTCTGCTCATGGCAGAAGTACATTGTTCTATGGAAACTCTGCTTCTGAAAAACTCTGGGGATGAAGCAGAGCCCACCACTCCTTTCTGTGCTTTTTACAAAGAGGGTGAAGAGGCAGGTGGCACAAATTTTCCCCAGCGCTCAACTGAGATGTGCATGTGCTCACGTACAGGTGTGCGCATGTTTGGAGTTTGGGCTTCTCACGCTTTGAGAAGCATGAGAATCACCTTGCAGGGGGGTCTGGTTAAAATGCAGGTTCTGACTCAGTAGGTCTGGGCGGGGTCTGAGCTTCTGCCTTTTTGACAAGCAGCCAGGTAATGCCAGTGCTGGTGGTCTGTGGACCACACTTTGAACAGCAAGGTTTCAGAGGTTTCAGAGGGTATACTCTTTGTGGGGAGAAGGGCTTGGTTAAAATTTGTCTGCAGAAAAGAGAACATGTGTTGCTATAACTTTTTCACTTTTTCCCTTACAATTATACAATACATGTATTACATGTTTGTATTACTGTATGCCATTCTTATTTCATGCTGGTGGGGATGTCAGACACTGCCGGTGTTGTGAGCTGACCTTTTCCGAGTGATCGCTTCCTGGGGGAAGGCTGAGCCACGGTGACCTCAAAGCTTTCTGACTTGACCGCAGTGAGCTATGCAAGGGGAGTTCAGGGGCTCAGAGAGGGGGCGGCCTGGAGAAGGCAGAGTTAAGACGGGACTAGGAGATGCAACAGGAGCCACAGGAGAGAGAAGGGAGACAGAGAGGGGAGACGGAGGGTAGCAGGGATGAGGGCCCTGCTACACATGCTATCAGGAAGTGAAAGTGTTGAGAGTAAGGCTTATGGAGAGGTTCAAAACAATTCTTTCATTGGGCCAGGGTTGTGTGGCCTGTTCGGGCACTGAAGAGAAATCTTATCTGCTTTACCATGTGCCTGGGGCAGCCCTGGCAGGAAACAAAAAGGAAAAGAGAAGTCCAGGGGAACAGCAGAAATCTGTGGTTTCTGAACACAGGCTCTGTGGAGCGCCCCCCTGCAGCATCTTCACCCATCTATGATTTCCCTGCCACGGCCCAAGAAAGGTAATTCTGGAAAATCAGTGGGGCTGGGCAGGGAGGGGGAGGTGGGGGGAAGGGACCATTGTCCAGAGCAGCAGGGCTGACACCTGACCCACTCCTTTGACAACCAGCCCAGACGCCTGGGTTCTTCATCTCAAGACACAGTTGACGTCTCTTGGGTCCTCCTATCCATTTGAGGGCTCTGGCCTCACCCTGGATGGAAAGCCTGACAAAGGATCTGCTTTGCCCACATAGGCTTCCAGCCTCTTTTATATAAAGGCCAGTTCAATGGAAACAGCCCTAGACCTTGCCCAGGGAATCTCAGGTTCTTGGAAGGGAAGTCACTCAGTTAAGGTCACATAGGAAGTTTGCTGCAGAATAGGAATGAGAATCAGCTCTCCCACTGCTGGTCGAGAGCTCTTTTTGCAAATCCATCCTTGGCCGGAGAGATGAGCTAGTCTGATGGGGTCTTGGCACTCTGTTCTCCTTGACACTTTGGACAGAGCCTGGGGGAGGGGAGACGTTCAGGATGCTGTCCCCAGCCCCGCACTGAACTCAGGCCGGGGGCCTCCTGAGAAACTACTTGCCTAAAGAGGTAATGACATCCGCAGCCACCATGGTGCTACCAAGGGGTTTATTACAGGGACACAATCAACCCAGAGGACATGCCGCCACAGGGAGAAGACAGCGAGGACAGCCTGCCTAGGGACAAAGGCGACCCATCTAGTCCCGGGAACGCCCCTGCCCCCGGTGTCACACCACCTGCCCTCTCTCCTTCTATGGAAGTTGCTGGATGACGATGTCAAGTGGAGAATGAATTTGCTCTTTTGACTTCCAAGGGAGAGGAAAAAGTCTGCCAATGGGCTCTGCAGGGGGTGAGGCAAATGCCTGCCCAGTCTGCAAGGTTTCTTTATTCATGAACCACTTTTCTTTCCCTGGCTCTGATATCTACCACCAAAGCAGTCATCCCTTGGAGAATGGAGTGTGTGTGTATGTGTGTGTGCTTTGCTGAGGTGTCCTGCAGCCTCACTGCCTGGGATGACAGTGAGGAGGAAGTGTTTCTCCTACCCCAGGGCCCTCCTCTGTGGGTTCCTAGGAGAAAAATGCCGAGTTCTTTGATGTGGGGAGGGAGACAGAGGGGCAAGCTGCCAGCAGACTCACTTTTCTGGCAAAATCACTCTGGTGGACGGGGCAACCCTTTGCTTTTTCCAAAGGTCATGCTGTTCTGCTCGCGGTGGTGAGAGTTGGGGTACATGTGACTCGGCTGGCAGAGCAGCGGGAACGGGAGGCCGAGTGTTCAATGAGGGATTGTGCCTCGGCCCGGGGGTCCGTTCCAGGAAGCCTGCTGCACCCAAGCTCCCCAGGGCAGAACCAGAGCCCTGGTCCTCAAGGCACAGACGACGCCCTCGCAAAGGGGAAGCGAGTGGAGGGCACGCCGGGCCGGGGAGCCTCTGGCCTGAGCCCCTCAGTCCCTTCCAGCCAACACACAGAGAAAGTTACGAGTGCCTGATCTGAGGTGGTTCTGAGGTGGTTGGCTATTGTGAGCAATGCTGCATGGACATGAGGGTGCAGATACCTCTCCTGCCTTTTGCAACAACATGGATGGACCCTGAGGTCATTATGCTAAGTGAAAATAAGTCAGACAGAGAAAGACAAATACTGTGTGTTCTCACTTATATGCAGAATCTCAAACAGTCAAACTGAAAGAAATAGGGAGTAGGATGGTGGTTGCCAGGGGCTGGGGGTGAGGGAAGTAGGGGGATGCTGGCCAAGGGGCACAAACTTTCAGCTACAAGATGGATAAGTTCTGGGGATCTCATGTACAGCGTGGCAACTATAATTAACTGTACTGTACTATATACTTGTAAATTGTTGAGAGAGCTTCAAAGTTATCACCACACACACAAAAAGGTAATTATGTGAGGAGATGGATGTGTTAACTCACCCTATTCTGGTGACCATTTCCTACTGTATATGTGCATCAAATCATCGAGCTGTACACCTTAAATTGACATATATGTCAATAATATCTCAATAAAGCTGGGGGTGGAGGGGAGAAAGCCTGATCTTTCCCCAGCCCATTCCACTGGGGCTCAGCCCAGGGTGAGAATGGAAGGATGGGCTCAGATAACCTGGGGGGCGTCTATCCTGGGCCCAGGGGGAGGGAAAATCCTGGCTGAAGAGGACTTCTTCCCGTGGCAACTGGGTATTCTCTGAAGGGCCTGCATCACTCTTGCCTTGCATTCAGCTTTTGTAGACTCAGTCTGGAGACGTCGCCACGGCCACTGTGCTTGCAGCAACCAGGGAGGCACAAGTATGTATGAGGCAGGCTCCAGCAGCGGCAGCAGGAGTGCACAGCCCAAGGCACTGGGAGTGGCTTTGCAGGACTCACCTCTTCACTCAGAGGAGAAAACAGCTTTGTTTCTCTGCTCCTCAGATTTCTAACCTGTCAGCTAAGGATAATACCTACTTCATGGATTCGCTGTGAGAATCATGGGAGATGATGCCTGGAAAGCTCTTAGCTCTCTATTAAGCACACGGCAGCTGCTATTCCAGGGAGAATAATGGGGGCTCCAAGAGGAGCTAAAAGGGGGCAGATTACCAGAGGTAGGGGTGCGGCATGTTGTGCCAGACTGGGGATCCAAGAGGCCTGGGTTCCTTCCATGAGTCCATCACCCGTTTGCTGTGTGACCTTGAGCAAGTAGGGACCTGAGTTCCCGTGAACACATGGGAAGGGGTCCTGCAGACCCTCCTCAGGGTCCTGGCAGCTCTCTGGCCCACAGGTGGTGCTCTGGAGAGACTGACTGCGGGGGTCCTGCCCGGGGCACGGCTGAGCTTTAGGACTCCAGATTCCTAACACAGACATCAAAGCCATCTGTTTACAGGTTCACCTTGCAGGAACCCCTCACCCACCAGCCCTGGGGATCAAAGCGGCAGGTGAGTGAGTGAGGAGAAGCGGCAGAAGAGAAATGAGCCTTCACCACTTCCTTCATGACGCAATTTCCTCTGCAGCCCCTCTCCTCTCCAAGGACGAGGGCTTATCATGCTTCTTATTAGACTATCTGCCTGGGACTGTTAATGAGAAACTATCCTTGAGCCAGCAGTGCAGATGGTCTCCATGGGAACAGTCCCCTTTACAACTCCCCTCTCCCTCCCTCCCTAAGCGCGTGTGCGAGTGCGCGCGCACACACACGTACACACATACACACGTTGGGGCCATAGGAAGGGCAGTAGGGACCTTGTCCATCTTGCTCTGGGTCCAACTTAGAGTTTCTCCTGGCCTTCTCCGTCCAGAAGCACCCACTCCTCTGAGCAACTATTACTGGCGAAGTGGGGGGCGGGGAGCAGAGGTACCTGCAACTCTCCCCCAAGCTGTGCTAATTCCAGGCCCCAGGGGCTGGTTTTGGAGAGCTCAGTGGGGACTTCTTGGAGGCTATATCACTCTCTCACCCCTCCTCAGACACCTGTCACCTGGCGAGAGCCCAAGTCAACGCTGGCATCACGTGGGCCCCACCTATTCCTAGAAGCAGGGAACAGGGGACAGAGGTGGTATGTCTACACCATAGTACCGGGATGCCAAGACTTTCTGGCAGAAGTGTCAGAATTGTGGCAAAGGTGGTACACATCTAATTGCAGAGCCAAGCAGCATGGCTGCCAGTCAATGGGCCATTTACGAATGCAACACCAGATACGGTTGCTGGAGACATGGCTATTAGATCAGCATTTTAAGCTTGACTTTATGACCCTGATGGCCGAATAATTCCCCCACCATGGTAAACAGATGCCATGGATTTTACTTTTCAACTCTACCATGGGAAAGTTGAAAACAAACAGAAGGAATCCATGCCTGGTTCTCCCACGGTGACATTATAATGGGGCTCTATTTTAATGTCTCATTTAGCCAGTCTTTTGCAAAAGTAATCTCCTTCTCAACCCTCCCAGGCCATCTGTCCTCCTCATCACTTCAGCCAAGAGGACCTGGACATATGAGAAAGGCAAATAGCTGTCCACCACGCTCGGCCCCTGGAAACTCCACTTCGATAGGTAAGTCAAGACAACGGAGGGCCGAGGGAGGGGTGTGGAGGGAAGAACTCCCCAGCGACACTCAGACTTCCAAACTCTGCGGGCTCTGGTCCCACTCAGCAGGCTCCAGGCAGCCATCCTCGCAGCCACGGCCCTGAGAGACGGCACTGCGACTCAAGGTCTCAGGTCCCCAAATATGAGGCCACCTGCATCGATTCTTCGGAGGGAAACCCAGCTCTGAATCCAGAAGCCACTGCTTCCCCATCCCCAAACTTCTTTGAATGGTCTTCACTCTCCCCTGACCTTCCCTACCCTCCAATTCCTCTGCCACAAATCAGGAGAATAAAAGAGGACAGCGCAGGACTCACGATCCATAGGAATCTCGATGGCCCCGCTGAGGCTGAGCAGGCAGAAGAGGAAGGCTGTGTGGACCCAGGGCGGTGGCTGCTGCCTGGCCATCCCGAGCACTGGGCCTCGCTCCCTGCTCCCTGGCCCACAGCCTCCAGCCGCTGTAACTGGGCCTCCCGGACAGAGCTCAGCTGTGGAAAGAAATGTGATGACAGGTGAGTTTTTCTTGAACTCCTGGTTTGCTCCAGCAATCCTACAGGGCCTCGAGGACTCAAGGGTCCCCTTGGTTATAGACCTATGTTCTCATACAGGGTTTCTTAACTTTGCACTATTGACTTTGGGGACCCAGTGATTCTTTGTGTGGGGGAACTGTCTTGGGTTATTATAGCATGTTGAGCAGCATCCCTGGCCTCTACCCACTAGATGCCAGTAGAGCTCACTCCTGCCTCCAATCAAAAAAAACGTCTCTAGACATTGACAACTGTCCCCTGGAGGGCAAAACCACCCCCTGTTGAGAACCAGTATTCTAGAAGGAAGGGCAACTCAGCATAGAACAGTCATGAAAACAAACACTGGCTCCTAGGTCCAGCACCTAGAAGGTGCCATGCACTGAGCCAGCAGGAAATGCACCAATCTCACAGCCTCTATGAACCACGTGTGATGAGTGGACCCGAGGCCGAGTGTGTCTGGGGTAGCAGCACAGAGACAAGATCACAGTGCTGTCCTTTGACCCAGAGAGGGGGGAGGGGGGCACACTGTGGGCCAGAAGTTTGGTAAGTGAAAACTTGGTTGCCCCAAAGACTTTTTGTAAATGAATGATTTCTGCAAATACTTTGTGCAGCTAAATATTTGGTGGTGGTCCCTGATGTTGTCCCTTAAGAGATAAAGGCAGTCCTGAGGTGAGGGCCCAGGACAGGAGGCTCCAGGAAGGTGGGTGGAATAAGCAACATTTATGACAGCACGATGTTCACATCCTCAAGCACATCCTCAAGCACCAGACATCATTCCAGGGCTTACAGGGGTAAGGGTTAAAAATGCCTGTCCAAGGAGCCTGGAACAGGTCCTTGAGAGACAAACCCTTTTCCCCTTGTCCTGAGAGAGAAGAGCAAGAATGGCCGAAGCTGAGGCTCAGATACTGAGCTATAAAACTGCCCGAGGCTCGGAAACACGGAGTTGTAAAAACTGGTCCATTTTGCTGTTCTACCTACCATGGGGCCAAAGAAAGCAAAGAGGACAGTGGGAGGCAGTTTCCCCACAGTTCCTCCAGCTTTGCTGAACCAACAGCCATCTATCAAATGGACACATTGTTTAAAACAATTTGGCAGCAAAACGAAGCCTCTATCGCCTGTACAACCCCACCGTCTCGCAGCTTTCCAGACTGAGGGTGTAAGGCATGCCCTGCGCCGGGATGTGAGCAAACTAGAGGGTGCTGATTCAGATTTCAGCAATTTCTTTCCTGGAAGCTGGGCCCAATACCAGCCTCCAACCTCATGTGTATTTCTGGACCCCATCTGCTGGTCTCCTTTCCCATTGCTTCCTCCTTGGTTTTGGAGACCACTGTTTCACGCCAATTACTGCAACAGCTTCCTAAGTGGTCTCTCCCCACATCTACTCTTGCCTCTCTGGTTCATTCTGCATGCACAACCAGAGTGCCTACTCCTCAAATGCAAGTATAAATATGCCACTCCCTCTAGTCAAACTCACTAGCTCGCTGCTGCTCCAAAGTTGAAGCTGAAGCCCGTGAAATGGCTCAGAAGCCCTGCATGATGCAGCCCCGTCCGCAAGGTCATTTCTTATCACCATCCCCTTGTGTTCTGTGTCCCGGCCACCATGGGTCTTCTACCAGGTCTTTCAGTGCATAATGCTCTGTTGTGCTGACGTCTGCACAGATTAACTTCTGTCTAGAACACTCTTTGCACCTGCCTTCTCTCGTTAGGCTATGCTAAGTATGACTTACGTGCCCCCTTGTCTGCGCTCCTGAACACCACTCACGACCCCCTATTATAGCACTTGTCACTTTGTATCCTAAAAGTACTCTAAAAGTCACTAGTCTGTACCCCCTATAGAAAGGAAGGTACTGTAAGGGAAGGTGCCTCGTCTTGTTATTCCTGGAATACAGCACAGTGCCTAAAACACAGCAGGCACTCAAAACCATGTGATGGATGGCTGAAAAATGAGCAAATAAAATAATAAACCACTTGGATCACATGTTTTAAACCTGTTTCCCCATAAAACCACCAGGCGGCGCAGGAGAACACAGGCTTTGGACCTGGGCAGCAAACTGTGAAGGCTTCCAATCAGTGGAGGACAAAATTCCCTCCCTACACAGGCACTGCTCTCTGGCCAGGGAAACATCCAGCTGTAAGAGAGTTAAGAAAGTAGAAAATCTCCCAAGGCGGGGACTGTCTGGCTGGAAGGCATCACAGCAGGTCTTTGGTTCTTTCTCCTAAGATGATCCTCACACTGTCTCAAAAAGAGTCTGCTAATGCCTCTCCATGGCTCCTGCATTTCCAAAGACTAGACTCAGGTTATCCAACTGAAACCTTAGTGCTGAGGGAACCAGCACCAGGGGGAGGTTCAGCTTTCCTTCCAGGAGGACAGTGGGGATGGCTCCAGTCTTGGCTCCATGACCGCCATGTTTTGTTCAGGAGCTGCCAAGTGGTAGGAAGTGATGGGAAAGAGAAGGATATCTTATTCTGGGAATCTTGATGGAAACGGGAAGCCAGAAGCTATTCATTAACTAGATACACATTGGCAAGAAGAAAGTCCAATTATTTGGGGTGTCTTTAACTCACAATTTAAAAACACAGCAGGAAAAGAACAGAGAAATAATCACATTTAGCTGTTTGACAATTCTCTCTCTCTCTTCTCCTGGAATCCAATTTTTCCAATAAAATCTTTAAAAAGGAAGATAATTTAAAGAGCATGTAGCTTTATGCAATCCCCTTACTTCTCAGATGAGGAAACAAGAGCGGAGAAAGGGGAAGTGATGTGCTCAGGGTCACTGTGCAGGTTAGTGGCAAAGCTAGGAAAAGAACCCAGGTCTCCTGATTCCTAGCTCAGGGTGTTTCCATCCAATTTCCCTGTCTCTCAATATGCATGACAGGCCCTAAGCAAAGTTGCAACTTAAAAAAGAAATGTATAGTTTGGCAGTACCTCAAAAAATTAAGCAAAGAATTACCATATGAGCCCGTATTTCTGCTCTTAGGTATATGCCCTAAAGAATTAAAAACAGGGACTCAAACAAGTACATGTACACACGTGTTCATAGCAGCATCATTCACAATAGCTGAGAGGTGGAACGAGCCCAAATGTCCATCAAAGAATAAATGAATAAACAAATTGCAGGTTATCGCTGGGAGAGGAGAAGCAGACCATCCAGCCAGGGGCGGGGCTTGGGGGTGGAGTTGTCAGGGCTCTTCAAGGGAAATGCTATCTAACTATGGAGCATCCCGTGGAGGAATAAGGAAAATCCCAAATCCTTGAGAGGGCAGATAGAGGCTGCAGAAGAGGGGGTGGTGATGACTGTCTCGGAAAGTCGGAAGAGGGCGTGGAATTTTTCTGTTTAGCTCCATGGGGGCAAAAGAAGGATCAAATGGGAGGAAGTTCCAGAGAGGCAGATGCTTCTCTGAGATGCAAGGAAGAATAATCCACAGCCATCGTACAAAACCATTCATGAAAATGAAACACACCACCCACACACACTACCACTGTGATGTACCTGAAGGATCCTTTTATATCGAATCAAACAGGTAAGAGGTGAACTGTAAGGCTATAAAATACACTGAAGGGGGGGCCTATTGCATGGGGAGTGAGGAAAAGAACAAAAATAAATAAAACCAAAAGAGAAATCTTGTGTGGACTGGTGGTGTACTATGAACTAGAGAATATGATTAATTCAATTCTTGTGTATCTGAGATGCCCGCACCCCAATCCACTGTGTGAAAAGAAAAGCCAAAAAAAACAAAAAACAAAAAAGAAGAAGAAAGAAAAGAAAAGAAAAAAGAGAGCAGAGTCACCTGAATATGAAGCGTTCTGCATGTGATGTGCTGAGCTCACTGCTTTTCATAAAGAATCCATATGGCATTTGGTCAGGTGTGTCCCTGACAATGTGCCCCCACAGGAGGGAAACTGGATGCTTATCAGGATCACCTGGGTGCTCTTTATTTAATTTATTTATTTATTTATTTTGTGGTACGCGGGCCTCTCACTGCTGTGGCCTCTCCCGTTGCGGAGCACAGGCTCCGGACGCGCAGGCTCAGCGGCCATGGCTCACGGGCCCAGCCGCTCCGCGGCATGTGGGATCTTCCGGGACCGGGGCACGAACCCGCGTCCCCTGCATCGGCAGGCGGACTCTCAACCACTGCGCCACCAGGGAAGCCCCCCTGGGTACTCTTTAAATACACAAATCCTTGGACCCTCAAACTTCTAGGTAGGGCGTCAAATCAAGCCTGCAGATTAAAACATTTTTTAAAATTTGAATGCCCTTAGAACCTCTGTTATCTTACATGGGGGTGCTTCACACACTTAGGCCTTCTTGAACTCAAGGACTTTAAATTTGCAAGCCCCGAGGGAGATTTGAATTCAAAATATCTAAGATGGGGCCCAGGAAAGAGCACGTGAGTTGAGGGATGATCAGCCACTGGTGGGGACAGCAGACATGACAGCCTCTCTCGGTTGAGTTCAAGAGCATTGGCCATGCAGCAAAACCACCTGGGTTTGAAGCCGCTCCCCACTTACAAGGGGGGGATCACGGGCAAGTACTGAAACTTTGGAGCTTTGTATTTCTCATCTGAAAAATGCAGATAATAGAAGCACCTATTCCAGAGGGCTGCCACTGTGACTTGATACCCCAAATCCTATATAAAGCACTTAACAAAGCATGGGGGCACAAGCTCAAGAAATGTTAGCTACTGCTATCCATCGGGCTTTGAACTACCTCCAGGACACTACCAGCAACAGCTCCAAGGAGGAATACTACTTATCCAACCGCAATCAGAGTGCTGTTCTATTTTTCCTTTCTTCTGGGTCCTGGTTTGCTTTCTTTCCCCAGATTGGGGGGCCCCTGGTGTTGATTCCACAAGCTGTCCCTGGCAGATGGATGAGAGGCCCACAGCTCCCACAAGCTGTTGCCGTCAGGAGCTCCCCGCATTCCCGCAGCCCCATTCTGAGCAAGCTGCACTGGTGTTCACAACACATCTGAAGTGATGGGGAGAAAAGACAGGCTGCGCGGAGACACGCCTCAGTCGGCAGCACCACGGCCCCTGCAGCAGAACCCGCCTTGGACTTTTGGCCAGCAGTCAGCCGGCCATTCGTTCACTTACCAGACCTGGTGGCAGGCGCCAGTCTAGGGAATATACAGGGACAAGAGCTGAGGTTTCTCTACTCTTGCAGAGCCTACGTCTCAGTGGGGAAGACAGGAAATAAACGTTGAACAGCAACAACAACAACAAAATCAGGCAGCAGTAAGTGCAAAGAAGGAAATACAATCTGACCTGCACACAACGTTTACAGTAGCCTTTTCCGTAACTGCCAAGTTGTCCTTCAGTAGATGAACAGATAAATAAACTGGTCCATCCAGACAATGGAATCTTTTTTTAGCACTAAAAGGAAATGAGCTATCAAGCCTTGAAAAGACATGGAAGAAACTTAAATGCCTATTAGTAAGTGAAAGAAGCCAATGTGAAAAAGCTACCTACTGTATGATTCTAACTATGGAACATTCTGGAAAAGGCAAAACTATGGCGACAATAAAAAGATCAGGGGTTGGAGGGAAGGAGGGATGAACAGGTGGAGCACAGAGGATTTTTAGGGCAATGAAACTACTCTGTATGATACTCTAATGGTATCATTATAATTTGTCAAAACTCATAGAATGTACAATACCAGGAGTAAACCCTATTGCAAACTATGGACTTTGGGTGATAACGATGTGTCAATGTAGGTTCATCAGTTGTAACAAATGTACCACTCTGGTGGGAATGGTGATGACACAGGGGTGGCTGTGCATGTGTGGGGGCAGGAGGCATATGGGAAATCTCTGTACCCTCTGCTCAATTTTGCTGTGAATCTAAAAGTGCTCTAAAAAATAAAGTCTATTAAAAAAAAGAAAAAAGAAACTACAGTGATGGTGATGTGATAAAAGAAAGTGAATGGTCAAGGAAGGCCTCTGTGAAAATGTGACATTTGACCAAGATATAAACGGCAATAAGGAGCCAACCTTGTAAAGATGGGTCAGAAAAACATTCCAGGCAGAGAGAACTGCCTGTGCAAAGGCCCTGTGGCAGGAAGCAGATGGGGACATGCAAGAAACTGAAAGAAGCCGGTGTGACTGGAGCTTGGCGGGGGTACGTGGGGAAGAACAGAACAAGTCGTAGTCGGAGAGGGAGACAAGAGTATACTCCCAGAGGGCTGAAGGCCAAAGTAAGGAATTAAAATATATCCTAAGCATGTCAGGAAACTATTGTAGGGTTCTAAGTGGTGAACCGACCCGATAAGATTTGTTTGTAAAGACCACTCTGCTGTGTGGAGGGTGGAATGTAGATCGACAACGCTGGAAGCAGGGAGACCTTGTAGGAGGCGCTGTATCCTCTGGGGCAAGGCCAGCCCCTCAGCTTCCAAACCCAGAAACTTCATCACACAAAGTTTTATTCCTGGTGGTGAGGGCAGAGCTGAAAAATTCTGCAAAAATCTTTTAGTGCTGGGTGTTTTCGATGGGTCCAGAGAAGCTGGGCGCCTTCTTTGGAAGTGCCTCAGGCCCTCTCCGAGGGGGAGGGTGGGTGGCTAGCTGCTTCACAGTCCTTGTTTTACATTGGGCTTTTGCATAAGCTTTTGTTTCAAGAAAGGATTCTGTTAGTAAAACAAAGAACTGAAAACCCCTGTGCAACAGCCTAACTTCCCAAATGCAGAAACCCTGCGCCCAGTGGCAAAAACATGTGAGTGCAACAGCCAGGTGCAGGCGTGAGGAACAGCACACCAGGCTGGGGCCGCAGCACTGCACTGGAAACCGTCTGGCTTCCCGTGGCTGGCATTTCCTCACTGAGGCCTGGGGTGCCTTCTTGGGACAGCCTCAAAATCCCTGACTCCCCTGGTCAACCTGTTTCCATCCCCACCCCAGCTGCTTCTGTCCTTTATGTCTCTCTTAAAATAAAACGTGCTTCGAAAGCCCTCCCTGATCAGGCCCTTGCATACCTGCCCAGTCTCATCCGCCGCTCCTCCACTCATCCCCAGTTACACTGAATTATTCCTAGTTCCATGAATAGTCCTTGCTCGCTCACCCACCCACTGAGAGAGGACAGCACAGACGACGGCCACACCATCTACGACAGCAGGAGCGTGGCCCACAGCCTCTGCAGCGACAGCCCAGAGTGGTCAGGACTCAGGCAGTGACTACAGGCTTTCAGATATTTTTTACCAGTATTTCCAACTCAAGACCAACCAGGGAAAGACAAATATGCTTCTCAGACCAATCACATAGGATGCCTGCTTCCACTTAGCCCGCCTCCAGGTGCCCATGTCAGTCTGAGCATACAGGAAGCCTTCCCTTTCCTTCACTAAAAACCTGTCCTCTCCCCTCTCTGCCTTTAAGTCTCTGCCAAAGTAAGTGATGGTGGCTGACTCCCTTGCTATAGCTCACTCCAAATAGCCTCTGCTTGTTCTCATTTGGGTGGCATTTATTTTCACACTAACTTTACATAAATTACTCTCTTTTCCTGGCCTGCCTTTTCTGCTCTTTCACTCAACTTTCTGTTACCTTTCAGGCGCAGGGCAGGTGACACCACCTCTGGGAAGCCTTCCTTGGTTTCCCTGGAACACCCTATCCCACCAAGGCTGGATGCAGTCCTCATTCTCCTTGCTCTCAGAGAATTCTGGGATATACTCGCGGTAATGAGTGCTAGGTCTTGGTGTAGATTGTTGTCTCCCCAGTGAATTCCTTGAGGCTGTCCAGCACACAGAGAACCTAGTGGGCATTTACTGGATGTTTATCCAGCATCCTTGCTCTCCTCCTCCCGTCCACTGTACCTGTGTTCATCAGCTCTCACTGCCATTACAAAATACCACAGACTGGAAATTCACTGTCTCAGTTTTGGAAGCTGGCAGTCCAAGATCAAGGTGCCGGCAGGGTTGGTTTCTCCTAAGGTCTCTCTCCTTGGCTTCCAAATGGCTGCCTTCTTGCAGTGTCCTCACACAGCCAACGCTATTGGATTAGGGCACACCGTAATGACATCATTTAACCTTAATTACTTATTTAAAGGCCCAGTCTCCAAATAGAGTCACATTGTGGGTAGACCTTCAACATATGAATTTTTGGGGGGACACGATTCTGTCCATAATAGTACCCACATTTTTCTTCAGCAAATTTATCTCTGCCGCTTTCTCAGAATGATCCTACCCCAATTCCAGGGCTAGCTTGTGATTAGTATAAGGAAATTAGCATTTCCTACCCCTCACCACTATGCCTGGTTTAGGAAAGGACACTTCATCCAGCCGGAGGCAGTGTGCTTCACGTAGACTTCTGCTAAAAGCTCTGCAAAAGACAAGTTTCCCCCTTTCTTCTGAAAGAGATCCGGTGAGGAACCCCGCTAAGGGGAGAGGATGGAGCTTCAGGGAGTGGGAGTAGGGGCGTCTCCAAGCATAATATGAGGATAATCCAACACTGCGGAAGGTAGAGAGAAGACACAGGAAGACCTGATCCTTCGCGTCACTGAGTCACTGATGGAGCATTTCCTGAAGCAAGCCCTACTTGGGGATTTTAAATTACTTGTGTGTTTATATTAAAAATTCTCTTGAATTTTTAAGCCAGCTGGAGTTGAGTTTTCTATCACTTGGAAATGATAGTGCTATCAGAATCAGAAATGCCCCTAGTATGTTGGTTGAACACATAAGCTTCCCGTGACCTCCACTTTCTGTATTAAAAAAGCATTCCTCCCTCCACCTACCTGCCTGCCTCTGCCTGGACCCGGCCCCAACCCTCTGCTCTCAATTGGTTGGCTAGTGGGAAGCTGCTGCATAGCACAGGGAGATCAGCTCGATGCTTTGTGACGACCTAGAGGGGTGGGATAGGGAAGATGGGAGGGAGGCTCAAGAGGGAGGGGATATGGGAATACATGTATACATATAGCTGATTCACTTAGTTGTACAGCAGAAACTAACACAACAGTGTAAAGCAATTATATTCCAATAAAGATATTAAAAAAAAAAAAGAAAGAAAGAGAACTCAGGGCATTTCCATCTCCTGAGGCCCTTAAAATGTAGCCAAAGTGTGTACTGTGCTGGAAACGAAGGAGATAAAGCCCCCCAGCAACCCCCTGTGCTAATGGGGTGTGTGAAGAGGGACACAGGAGGGTGTCGTAATCAGTGCTTTTTTTCCCATCTTAAAATAAATAAATAAATTGGGGAAAAAAAAAAAAACCCCAAACCATCTGCTCTCTCCTGAATTTCCAAACTCTTCTCAACTTGCTCCCTGCCTTAGCAGAGAAACATGTTCATGAGTTTCTCTTATAACAAAACCATAACATCATTCTCTGCATCTCACAGCCTCCCTATATGTACCTGAAGTTTTTTCTTCCATTTCTTTTCATAAAAGTTTTTTTTTTTTTTTTTTCCTACAGTGGTCAATGGCTTCTGCCTTTACTTATTTCATTCCCATTCACTCCTCATCCAACAACATCCTGGAACTCTCCTGTCTGGGCCTCCCATTGGCCTCCCGATGGCCAAAACCAGTGTTCTCAGTCTTTATCTTGCCAGACCTCTTGGAGGCACTAACACTTGTTAACCACCCCATCCATCCCTCCTAACATCCTTTCCTCCTTGGCCTCTGAAACACCACCCTGGGGCCTCGTTTTCTCTCTGGGCCTTCTAACCTCCACGATGGCACTGATCACACTGCTGGATCCTCTTCTGCCTGATGTCCTCAGTGTCTCCATCAGGGTTCTGACCCTCCATCTCTATTCCTTGTCTTTGTTGGTGGTACCCACCTAAGTCACCAAGCTAGACACCTGGAAGCACCCTTAAATCCCACCTCTTCTCACATCTCACATCCAGGCACCAAGGTCCTTGGACTGTCTCCTTCCTGGTGTCTCTCATTCCCCCTCCCTTCTGCATGTTCCCACCTGTTTACCTCTGATAAATATCATGTCTCATGAACCACTGCAATAACCTCCCAATCGGTCTCCTTCCAATCCATTCTCCATGTTGCCATTACAGTGATTTTTCTAAACCGCCACCTGATCATATCAGTGCTCTGCTGCAAACCTTTCCATTTCTCCCCATCAATCTATAAGATCAAATCCAAACCCCCAAGCGTAGCATATAAGGCTCTTTGAAATCAGGTTCCTGGAGGCCTCTCCAAGCCCACCCAAACCCTAAATGCTTCCTCACTGAATGCTGTGCCATTTTCTAAGCATACCACACCGTTTACAGCCTCCATACTTTACCCGTGCCATCCCCTGTGCTTGGAAAGGCCTTCCCTCCTTGTCATGTGATTAATTCCTACTCAGTCTTCAAGACCTCACTGCTCAGACATCTTCTGCTCAGTGTAGAATTCCTTGTGCTTAGCCTGTGTCCCCCACCCGCAAGCAGAGCTGAGAGTCCATCTCATCTCTACTGTAGCTTAAACCTGCCTCTCTGAGGCCCTTAGCACACTGGCAAAACCATGTGATTAAAGTAAGGGTTGGAGACCTTTTCTGTAAATGTCTAGACATTAAATATTTTAGGCTTTGTAAGACAGACGGTCTCTGTCACAAGTACTGAACTTTACTATTACAGTGTGAGGGCTGCCATAGACAATAAGTGAGTGGATGGGCGTGGCTATGTTCCAATAAAACTTTATTTACAAAACAGGCAGTGGGCTGGGATTGGCCTGAGGGCTGTAGGTTGCTCACCACTGGCTTACGCTTTCTCCCCTCTTTGTGGAATTCGTGAGGCTCAGACAATGCCCTGATCATTTTTGTGTCCCTAGTGTCTGGCAGAGTCCCTGGCAGGAAACATTTATGGAAAGGAAGATCCAAGTAAAGATCTCAGTCCTGCCACTTATCTTTTGTAAATTACTTGTTTTCTAAGCCTTTTTAAAAATCTCAAAAATGGAAATAAATATTCCCGCTTTGCCTGCTGCAGAGGCTCACTGTGAGAATCACATGAATAATGCATAGGAATGTGAAGCACAGTACAGATGGAAGCTGTTTCACTGTTCAAGTGACTCCACTACACACAGACCTTTATCAGGTAAACCTAAGTCCTAGAGAGGGCCTGTGATCTGCCCATCGTGCTGTCCATCTGCTGGCCGGCCTGGGGCTTAGCCACAGGCCACTCTCTTCCCTAAATCATCCTCCTACTCTGGGAGCTAAGCCCAGGGGTGAGGTTTCTCGACCACTTCTCTCCCCGTCACTCCACCTGCCTTCTCCTAGATTCCAGATTCCACAGGTGCCCCTGGGCAGGTGTGAAAGAAACTGTGTGTGCAACAGATGAATGGCTTGATGGCCTCCAAGGCCTCCCTGAGATTTGAAGATGGTCTCTGGGTTAGCCATGGCCGCTGAGCCTGCGCGTCCAGGGCCTGTGCTCCGCAACGGGAGAGGCCACAACAGTGAGAGGCCCGCGTACCGCAAAAAAAAAAAAGAATAAAGAAAGGGGAAAAGTCTGGAAGTGGTTGGGGCTCAGGGAGATCATGAGCTTGGAACCAAGTTCAGTTCAAAATGCCCGGCGTCGTGAACAAAACAGCTCTGCAGGTAGTCTGAGGCTGTGCTCCCGAATTACTGCCTGGGGATACGCACACCAACAGATTAGTGCTATGAGGCCACGGGGCCAGCAACTAGCTCTTAGAATAAACTAATGGAATGACTAGAATAGTACTACAAGAACCAACTAAGGAATACACTCACACATCACTGCCACAGGATATTGTGGGGGAACAGAGAGATAATAAAAGCCCGACAGAGCCAACGCAAAACTCAGCCATTCTGCATTAGATTAAAAACAAACAAACAAACACGCAGCAGGGTTTATTACTATAGGTGCCCAGAAGCAACCTGTTCAGAAATCAGAGAGAGGAGCTGAAACAAAAGAGGAAACAAACAAACAAAAAAAAAGAGGAAACAGAGGCACGTCAAAATAAGTGAGGAAGGGCCGTGTGTGTGAGGTCTGAAAAGAGCTCGGAAGTATTCCAGACTGGGCTGGGGGGTTCCCTGTAGACAGGCAGGCAGGCCCTCTTAGCTGGAACTCAGGACTAGGATATAAGGAACTTCTCAAGTAATCTGTTCCCAGTACAAACCAAGAACAGTTGTAAATGACTTATACATAAATATAAATCTGAGTGGCTCAGGTTACTGCTATAATAATCACATTTTCCCTCACTTTCTGTTTTCTTTCTTGAAGAACAGAGAAAGACCCAGTGTGTGTCCTCTATCACGTTTCTTTTGGCAGAAAAAACAGTCGAGGAACTGGCCTAAGAGACAAAATCTACACTCTCTGTGCACCATGCAAGCCCCCGTGACTGGACTCCCGCCCCGCTCAGCCTCCTCTCCCGCAGGTCCAGCCCAGACCTCGCACCACTCCCCAGACCGGCCAGGTGCTTTCTGGACCTTTGGCCACACTCTGCATAGGCTGGAAGTGTTATCCCCTTACCTCTCTACAAGGCCCTCAGTGCAACCTCTCTGCGATGCTGACCCTACTTTCCCACTGAAAGTGGGCTGCAATTTCCCCTGTGCTCCCCAGCACACTCTGTTCTAGGGGTCATTTCCTCCTGCCTGCGGGAATAGTTGCTCCAACATCCATCTCCTGCATCAGACTCTGAACTTCTTGAGGTCAGAGTCCATGTTTTGTCTCCCTTTGTAGTGAGACAGTACGATAAATATTCGTGAGGCGAGTGAACAGCCATCTTATCAGATATTTCCTATTACTGAGAGATATGCATCCCATCAATGAATTAGTATATTATAAACCCTCGATTAAATCACAAATGATAAAAACTGTTGTTACAGTATAAGCCTGAGTAATAAAAATAACAGCTGTGAAATAATATCTATTAAGCATCCCATGAAGTAGATAGATCCTGTCCCTGCTCAGCAGACATATTCATCTCCATTTTTCCTGAAATCCTCCCCCACTCCCTCTCAGGGTTTCTGTCTGATCACAGTCAGGCCACCCTGCTTTCTCCAACCCACAGACAGACTCTCAGAATCTTGGGATTCAGCCTCTCCAGGCACTAACCCCAGAACTGCCATCACCTCTGTTCCCAGCCTCCCCGCGTCCTCACCCCAAGCGCTTCCGCTTAGCTGCCCTGGTTCTGAGGTCACCTTCAGCAGAGGGCTGCCCTGGGCACTGTGGAGGACCCTCCTCCCTGCTTCCCCTCCTACCTCGGGTCCCCTCCTCCCTTCCATCTCTCATGCCAAGGAAGGAACCATGCAACAGATGGTGACCTGAGCCCACTCACTCCCTCCACTCACAGGCATCTGAAGGCCAGAGGGGTTTCCTAGGAAACTGGAAATGCCCCCTGTTAGTGATCATCAGCCTGTCCCAAAGAGACAGAGCGCCAAGCAGGGAGAAGGAAGATAGAGGAGTCTCTGGAAGAGGATGAGACAAGACGGGGAAGCCGCAGGGGGAACTCCCTGCCTTCCTCTTGAGAAAGCCCCAGGGAAGCTTGATATCTCACATCTCCCCTTCACCGCCCAGGAAATGACCGCAGTCTCAGCATCTTTACAAAGTCTCTCTGCCCGCGCAATCCTCCCACCTCCCATTTATGGGGCTGTAATGGCACCAAACCCTCCCGGGCCCAAGGACTTGACAGCCTAAGAAAGCACTCACCAGCCGGCTTCTAGATCTGCCTCTCCCCCTGCCCAGGAGGGGAGACCCTGCTTCCTCCCTGTGTGGGGTTGAACCAGTTGTCTTCTAGGATTTTCCAACAGCTAAAGACACCTTGTTATGGGATTCAAGCCCCCTCCCCCCTCCCCCCTTCTCAGGGTTGGAGGGGGGTGGTCTCCATCTGCTCGGTGGCTGTGTTTCATGCTTGGCTCCCTTGCATGGTCAGGGGGAGAGATCTGGGAGGAGTGAGGGGCTGTGTGTTTAACCATTGGTAGGGTTCCGCTTGGTGGCAGGGGCACCAGCAGGTGTGGCTCCTCCTCTCCCTGCCTGGGCTAAGTTCACAGAGGCCATCAGGGTCTCAGCAGGAGTGCAGGGTGGGGGAACAACAGTATCAGGTGTCCCTGATTCCCGCCGGGAGGGGGTGGAGGGGGACACCTGGGTTTAGGATTAAGGATTTGGCTGAAAACAGCTGTTTCCTGCTCAACACCCAGAACTAATCTATAGGTTGAAACCTGAACCACTTGGCTATTTATTAAGTTGGGGGTGAGGGAAGGAGGGGTCAGGAAAGAAGAAAGGGGGAAGGGACCTTTTCCTCGAGGTGCCCACCATAAATATCTAGTGAATTTCTCGTGTTCACTCTAGGCTCTCTGGGGCACAAAGCACTTGCAGGGCACCTTGGTGTGCAAAAGCCACCAGGCAGCCAGGCTCCACACGAAGGCTGCGCCCACCAGGAAAGTGCCCCGCTTCTAGGGGGAAAGGTGCAGGCACCTCACTGTGGGGGCAGAGCTGGTTGAGTCACTAAGTCAACAGAGCTTGGACATAAGAGACCTGCTGCATACTTTTTCATAACTGATTTGTGTGGATCTACAACAAATCTTTTAACCATCTGCTTATAGTGGACCTTTAGATTATTTTTCTTTATTTTTTCTCCATCACCACAATGCTACAACGAACACCCTTGTACATACAACCCGATATATGGAAGAAGTGGGGTTGCTGCCTTATCCTGTTTCTTTGACCCCAGGCCAACTGGAGCCTGACACATCTTAGCCTGGCATAGCAAGACAGCCCAAAGTATACAGGCAGCTGGGTCCACAGCCCAGCCCTGGACAGCCGACCGCACAGGCTGGCAGTTGCTGGGCACACTGGGAAGGATATCGCTGGTGCTATAATCCAGCCGAGCCAGCTTTCTGAAGCTCTTTGGGGCTGTCCATTTTCTCCTCATTATTATTGCTTATTCGTTCATCCTTCAAGAGGCAGGACTGGGAAACATACCTGGAATGGAAAAGACTCTCAAATGTAGTCAGTATAGCTGCCTGTTAGCCGATGCGACACGCTGTGCACGGGCTGCCTTCAATAAGGTTTGTGGATATCTGTGCATTTCCCTTATTCCGGCTCCACTCACTGCCCCTGCTCTGGGTTAACTGAGCTCTGACCAGTTTTCTTATAGAGATTAGCAGGTAAAGCAAATTGCAAAGGGAACAAAAGTTAACATGTAGGGTATACTGACAGCCTCCACCTTGGAGACATCAGCTAAAGACACAGGAAACAACCTTCCCTCGGTGGGGGGAGAAATTCTGCCACCTCCAAGGAGAAGAAGAGCCCCCACCTCTCTACAACTTAGGAACCAACTTCACACTCATCTCCCTGTTTTCTACCCTCAGGGAGAAAGTTTCACAGCAATTAGACACACATCTTCTTCACAGCTGGAGGGAGAAGAGAGGGCTGTGAAGCTCTCCAGCCGACTCCAAGCGGGGGAGAAGACACCCGGGATAGCAGAGCCGGCTCCCCTGGGCCTCTTAGTGAAGGAAAATTGCTCCGAGGAAGGCTGGAGGGGGAAGTAGTCATAATCCTATGGACATAATCCTATGTGTCCAAGGGTACAGCCCAATATTTGGGAAGGGTAAGAAGGAGGGACCTGAGTGGGAGAGAAGGTAGAGACTGAAGGTAGAAGGCCTGAAAGGGAGGCTTGGATTTAGTATGAGAAGACCTAGGGTTCCTCAAAACACGAAACACAGAATTACCACATGACCCAGCAATCCACTCCTGGGTATATACCAAAGAGAACTAGAAATGTATGTCCACATCAGAACTTAAACATGAATGTTCACAGTAGCATAACTGATCATGGCCAAAAAGTTGAAACAACCTAAATGTCCATCAACTGATGATGCATAAGTAAAACGTGGTGTATCTATATATAAAGGAATATTATTCAGCCATAAAAAAGGAATGACATATGGACACATGCTACAACATGGATGAACCTTGAAAACATCATGCTAAGTAAAAGAAGCCAGACACAAAAGACCACATATTGTACCATTCCGTTTATACGAAATGTCCGGAATAGGCAAATCTACAGAAGTGGGAAATAGATTAGTGATCGCCTAAGGCTAGAGGAAGACCAGGGTCGGGGGTGGGAAGAGGAGAGACTGATAATGGGTATGGGTTTTTGTGGTGGAAGTGGAAGGTAATTAAAATGTTCTAAAATTAATTATGGTGACTGGTGCCCAACTCGGTGAATATATTAAAAATCAATGCATTGTATACTTTATTTTTTTTCAAATTTATTTTTTATTGAAGTGTAGTTGATTAACGAGTTGTATACTTTATATAGGTGAATTGTATGGTATGTGAATTATATCTCAATAAAGCTGTTATTTAAAATATCAATGAGAAAAAAGAATTAATTACATAAGAACTTGGAAGACTTTGTAAGAAAACTGTGATACTTCAAAAAGGGAAATGAATGATTAAATTTATAAATGCAGTTTCAAATGTTCAAAGGAATTTAACTAAGTTTATTAATGGAATCAAACAAGTGATTGTTAAAATTTATAAGATCTATGAAGAGAATTGTAAAATTTGTCAGTTGAAATGAAAAGTTTAAGAAAAATTAGGTTTGGGGATTCCTAAGTTTAACATATTGAATATTGATTTTTAAAGAAAGACCTAGGGCTAAGTTCCTGGATGCCACCCAGAACAAGTCACTGTTTGTCTAGTCCCTATCTCCACAGTAAACCGCAAAATGCTGTACAAAGGGAATGCTGCAGAAAGAACAGCCCGAAAGCTCAATCTCTGTCTTGGTGGCTTTCCTGAAGGGTGATAGCTGTACAAACCCCTACAGCCACCTTTCTTTCAAACCCCAGCTCCTCATTCGAGTCACTGACCAATGCGTTCCCAGGCTCCCTGAGTGGGATGTCCATTTGGAGTCGGGGCCTCTGTCCATCTGAGGAGCTACCATCTGGACCCATCTGCTCAAACATCACTCATGTTAAGCTGCTTACTCCACCCTCTATTTGTGGGATTCCAAGCCTAGTTTCAACAGACCAGGGTTCTAAAGCCATTTGAAAACCACAGGATGAGCTCAAGCAGGAAAAAAAAATAGGGGGGCGGGGGGGGGGTGCCAAGACTATTGAAGAAGCCTGGGCTGAGGGAAAAAGAGATGACCTCCAGCCCCTTAACCGGACTGTGAGCTTCTTGAGAATGAGGGCAGTGGCTTCTACCTTTTTCCTGTGTTCTTCATAGAAGCGAGCACCAGCTCAAAGCAGAACAGGGCTAGCTAAGAAGATGCAGACCAGGGGAAACACACCAGACATGGATTCTGAGACGCAGCTTCAAGAGTAGGTGACGTAGGGCTTCCCTGGTGGAGCAGTGGTTGGGAGTCCGCCTGCCGATGCGGGGGACGCGGGTTCGTGTCCCGGTCCGGGAGGATCCCGCATGCCGCGGAGCGGCTGGGCCCGTGAGCCATGGCCGCTGAGCCTGCGCGTCCGGAGCCTGTGCTCCGCAACAGAAGAGGCCACAGCAGTGAGACTCCCGTGTACCGCCGGGAAAAAAAAAAAAGAGTAAGTGACGTAGTATAATCCCTCTGGCACATGGAAGGGGCAAGGACTTGCGAGCCACACACCTTTGTTTCAATCCCACCTCAGCCATTTACCTGCTGCACGGTCTTCAGCAATTCGTTTACTTTCTCTCTTAGAGCCTCAGTTTTCTTGTCTTTGAATGGGATAATACACTTACTTATTATAAGATTATTGTGATGATTATTAACTGAGTTGATTTAATTCATTTTAAATGAATTAATGGGCTAATGTTTATGTATAGCATCTAACACAAGGCCTGGCCCAAACTAAGCATTCAAAAACTATTGGTCATTTCCCCTTCCCCACAAGTTACAGCTGGTGCAATGCTTTGCTACATGACTTTGGACAAGCTGGACTTTCGAACCTACAGATCTATTTTGTAGATGTACAAAGTACACAATGCCTGTGCTAATAACCATACATTAGCTCTGTGGCCAAGGAGTTATTATTCACTCTTAGAGCCGACAGACGGTTATCTGCACAAGTGTTGTCTACTGTGGACCAGAGAGCAGGGAGGTTCCTGCAAGATTCCAGACCAGCCAAAGCAGCTCTGTGCTGCCCTCTCTCCTGCCTTTACCCTGGCCTCCTTAACCAAAGTGCTTCAAACTCCTGGAGATCACCCTGCATGGCCCCCATCCTGCCCTTGTTCATGCCTGCTTCTTCCACCAGTGGTCCATGACCTATGACATCAACTGCACCAGACTGGAGTCAACCTCAATGGAGCCAGGTCAGTTCTTCTGAGGCTTCCATCCTGCTGCCAATATTGGTCTAGCTGCTGATATTCCAAGGATTGCACAACCCCGGTGGCATTTTTAAGATTCCTGTCTGACATGATAAGGAGGCACAGGGAGGAAAGGACTAAGACAGCAGGAGGGAGCAGCATCTGTTCTTCCTCTCTCTCCAGCCCTCTGCATTCACATCCAACACAGACATCGGTCTGGATCCAACTGCCATCCTGGCAGGCTTCTACAGGCTGGAGGAGATGTGAAAATACAGGTGCGTGCAGGAGAGGAGGTGGAACAGACAGGGGAAGGTTGTTTCCTGCATTATAAGATGCACCGTTTGTCTAGAAGTCTGGTGCAAAGTGCTGGCTATTATGCTCACACCGAAGACACCACTGGCTCCAGCGGGGTAGGGAAAAGCTTGGTGTTAATGCCCCGAGTGAGCGCATACACCTGCTTGTAGAAAGGCCTCCCTTTGCTATAGTCTATAATCCTCCCATTAGACACGGAAACTCACGGGATGACATGCTGTCTCAAACCCAACAGCCCAGCCTCCAGTAAAAAGGTGGGTTTAGTAGGGCAGCAAGGAAGGCTGAGAGGGGTGTAGAAGCGATTGCATCACCTCAGCAGAAACGAGGTAGATAGCACACACGATTGAGGGGAATAGCTTTCACTGCTGCCAGCTGTGGCTCCACACCTAGCCCTGCAGATCTCAGCACCCAGGGGACGGTGGCTAAGCATGGATGCTGCCTCAGGGGCCCGGAATTGGTCCTGGGGCAGGGAGTACGGAGGCAAAACAGTTCCTAATGCAGTTCCACGGCCCTTCACTAGTCATCCCACAGTGGTGTGTCCTGAGCCCACGTTGGCCACAGCAGCCTGTTGTAACGTTTCTGGAGAGAGCAGGCCCAGCTTCTTACCAACAGGCAGAGGGGCTGAGGAGTGTGAGTGCCATTAACCAAATGACTCCATTTGAGAAACTGAAGGCCTGGGGGAGCTGGGTGGTTCTTCTGCCTTGCGTCAGAGGGCAGGTGTCTGCTCTGAGTGCCTGGCGAGGCCCAGGGGCTGAAGCACTGGGGCAGGGGAGACCCGGGATGGGAGAGATTAGTCTGTGTGGGAAGGTGCCTCACGCTGGGGCTGCAGGAGGAAGGGGGAGGGGGGAGACCTGAGCTGGGGAGCAGATGCCTGGGGCCGCTCCAGATGGCAGAGTGGCCCAGAACAAAAGGAGAAGAGCCAGAGCGAAGGAGGACAGAGAAACAGAGGACTTGCTCCCCTGAGGCCTCCCAAGTGGAGAGACAAAATCAGATTCTTACCTGGAACCTGGCCGGAGGCTTGCTCAGAAACATCTGTGCAGCCCCAAACCACCCTGACAAAACCCTGCAACCCCAAGCCCAAATGGCCAACCATGTGGGTCCCAGAGCTGGAGAACTGCTGGGATTCGAATTCAGGTGCTGCCGCTTTCTCAGCTGTGGTGCTCTGAGCATGTTCCTCCACCTTTCTGTATTTCTGTCACCAGTAAAATGTGGGTACAATGGGCCCTATTTCATAGGGTTACTGTGAGGAGGATTAAATGGAAAGTGCACAGTGCTGGCGGCTGGGGAGTCCTCCAGTGCTGATTCTGGCAAGGATGGCTGTTACCACCTCTAAGGAACCGGCTCAGACCCCCGCAGAGCTTAGTCATCCTCACGTGGCCATATGTGTGCGCTCTTTTCTTCTTCTGTTAAAAGTTTCCCTGTATGTCCGAAGGTCCTCTGATCCTTTGACTCCCTGAAGGTGTGGGTGCCTCAGACTGGAGGAGGCAGTGTGGCGTCCCAGCAAGAAAAACAGCCCACAATTCAGGACATCTGAGTCCTTTCCTTTTTAAAAAAATTTATTTATTTTATTGATTTTTGGCTGCATTGGGTCTTTGTTGCTGCGCGCGGGCTTTCTCTAGTTGCGGCGAGCAGGGGCTACTCTTCATTGCAGTGCGCGGGCTTCTCATTGCGGTGGCTTCTCTTGTTGCGGAGCACAGGCTCTAGGCACATGGGCTTCAGTAGTTGTAGCACATAGGCTCAGTAGTTGTGGCTCGTGGGCTCTGGAGTGCAGGCTCAGTAGTTGTGGTGCACGGGCTTAGTTGCTCCGCGGCACGTGGGATCTTCCCGGACCAGGGCTCGAACCCGTGTCCCCTGCATTGGCGGGCGGATTCTTAACCACTGTGCCACCAGGGAAGCCCCAGGACATCTGAGTTCTAATATGAGTTCTGTTGCTGTTCGTTTTGTGGACGTTGGAGAAGTAACTTCTTGAGCCTCATTGTATTCATCAATCAAATGCGAATGATGACGCCAGCCTTGCCCACATCACAGAATTGTCGTGAAAGTCAAATGACACAACTAATGTAAATGAATGCACTGTAAAAATATAGTGAACCAATATTAGGTTCCAATTTTAGGGCTCGTGGATTAGACTGGAAGTGTCCAGAGGTGCAAGCTAGAACAGGTTTGCTCTGCATCAGGCAGGATGCAGCAGGGTGTGACTCTGGCTGCCACTCAGATGCGCTGCTATCATCAGAGAAGGTCGGGGGGCTCCCAGGTTCCTTAGGCAGGGATCTGGTTAGGCAACCCAGAGTGGGTGTGCCCAGGGAAGAGTGTGGCGGGGCCTTAGGAGGGGGAGCAGAGATAGTAAGTAGGGTGGGTTCATGAAAAGGTGCCAAGAGAGGGGCCACAGTGACCACAAAGCCGGACTAACCCCTGATTCTGGCACACACCTGGGGATCTGTTCCCATGCTGTTTTACATATATTTACAGGCCCATTATAATAACCTGTACACTAGTTTTGCAATCAGAGTCCTCCAAATACAAACCAAAAGAAGGGTGCCCCCCCGCCCCCCGCTGCTACTGCCAGTATGTTAAAGTTCAATACTTAGTAACAGGTGAAAAAGTCCTGTGGTCAGATGGATTTCCCTGGTGGTCCCCGAAACCTGACACTGTTCTAAGGCAAGTCGTAGACCTAAGAGAACCCACACAGAAACTACCTTCATAAAACAAGTATATCTGAGCCGCTGTTGATACGACAAATAATTTCATTTACTGAATACCTAGTATAAGCCAGGCACAGTGCAGGGTTCTTTATATGTTTAACCTTTACAAGATGTTCATTATTACCCCTACTGTATAAACCTAGAGTGGTCTGAAACTTTCCTACAGTCACAAAGCAAGGACAGCCAGAATCCATGTCATCAGCGTATTCTGCTCCTACCTTTCAACTCCCTCCCTGCCTGCATCCTCCCAGCCTAAATCTCCAACTCTTTCTGGGAGAACAGAAGCCATCTGAAAAGGGAGTTGGAGCAATGAGGCTGAGATGCCCACACTCAAGAACAGGGAAGCCTTTCTCTCTTCAGGCCTCCAGGTCAGACTCCACCAGCCCAGAAGCCCCCAGGCTGCTAGCGTGTGATTCAATGCCAATTACTCCTTGGTTAAATTTGTAGCCCTTATTTCTTGCATGTACTCCCCTGCCATCCCTGCCTTGAGACTAAGACAGGAGTTGCTGGGAGCAGCAGGAAATTTTACCCCAGAATGGAACAATGCAGACCCTGGACACAGGGTGTGGCTTCAGTGATGTCAGCTTCAGCTGTTTACGGTGCCCTGGACAGCTGTCCATCTGCCAGGGCCCACTGCTCCACCCAGAGGAGGGGTTCTCAGACTGCCCCCCATATGCTGGGGCTGTCACTCAGGAGGCTCCCAGGTTGTGGAGGCCAGGCTAAGGGGGAGTGAGGGCCACAAACACAGCTGTTTCCCAATTTTTCAGTTGAACAGTCAGGACAATGGCAGGGCTAATGCCGGCTCACTGCATCTGCTGGAGAAAAAGGAACAAATCCTTCCCCAAAGTCAGCCTCTGGCCTAGGAGAGCCTTGAGGTCTGGCTCTGTGGCCAACTCTGGGGAGAAGGAAGGAGATGTCCCCTCAGAAAATTCCGGGGCCTGAAACGTCTCTCATCAAAGAGAAGGGGCAGGAGGTGAGAATTTCTTCCCACCCTACCCCTGAGACACGGGGCCCAGGCCCAGGCCCAAGCCCCACTCACCGTCTCTGCCTCATTCAGCCTCCTTCCTGTAACACCAGAGGGGGCTCCCTTCCAGTCTGCAGCGGGAAGGAACACTCCAGCGTCCCAAATTGCACATAAGTCAATCAACCTGTCACAAAGCAAGCACAAAGAAGAACCCCAGGGTCACTTTAGGAGAGGAAAAGAAAAGGCTTTGTGCTTTGCAGCTTGTTCATTCACTGGGAAATTACATCTTTGTCCACACCCATTTGGGCAGTTTTACATAGCATAACAGCATCTTTGTTCACAAAAATTCAAAGCACTCTGCAAGAAATGGGACAGATTCTGCAAGGTGCCTAAGCATGCTGGACTTTGGGAAGCGGGGATCATCTCTCTCTTCATAAGATCATTATTGTGGCCTGACATCATAATCGAATTGCTGAATCCCTAGTCACCTGAAGGAGTTAAGCCATTCCTCAAAGAATCTCTCCTACACCCAAGGGAGAATTTACCCATAATTATCTCATTAATTTTTTTACTTAGGAGAACTATTATGTTTTTCTTCCCCATCTACAGATAATCAAACCAAGTTCACCATAAATAAATTACCCATTAAAAGGAGATCTAATTGTAGTGTTAGGAGACATGGGTTTTAGGTCCTAGCTTGTTCTATCATTTTGCATAGATCATGTCCCTACATGTGACTCATTTTCTTCATCTGTTAAATGGGGAGAAGGTACAGGACAGTGGGTCAGACCACTAGACTATGAGGTGGCATTTCAAGGGTTCAAGTCCCAGGTCTGGTCCTTTGCGGCAATCATTTAGCCTTTCTCACTACAGATAACGTATCTCACTTAATCATTTGCTTTAACATTAAAACGTGTCTGCAGAAAATGGTCACATCCACCTTTGTAGAGGGGAATGCGGCAATATCTATCAAAATAAGTATGCATTTACTCTTTGTCCCAGTAGCCTCAGTTCTAGGAATCTTTTTGAAATATATCTTATATGATGCCCAAGTTCTGACCTACAGGATTGTTGTCAAGTGAAAAGAAACACGACAGGAAAAAGTGTGCTTAATATGCTACCATTTATTTAAGAAAGGGAGAATGAATGCAAAGATATATATGTATTTGCTTATATTCTGCAAAGACAATAAAAGGATAAAGCATAAAATAAAATTTAAGGGACTTATAGGGAGGGGGAGGAATGAGGTGGAGGGAACAGGGATATTGAATATACCTTGTTTTGTGGATTTGCTTTGGAACATGTAAATATTTGACATAATTATAAGGAACAATATTTTTGAAAGAAATCCCTAAAATGAAAGTGTAGCAAATGAGTCTGTATGTCCAGCTGGTTGGCATAACTATACACAGAGAAATTAAAACACAGTAATTTGACTCTATATCCTTGGAGGGATATATCCTAAGAATAAAAAGAACTGCCTCATTCCCCCCACCCCAAAATCCTAAACTGTTTTCAATAATCATGCTATTGATGAAGCTATGGTATTATTATTATTGTTGTTATTCCTCAGAATGTGTATTGTGGGATAAACCAAATGAGTAATAATATTTATATTACTGAAAAACAAGGGTTTCATATTGCAAGAAGATACAAATGTAAGCTCGATGAGATCAGGTTAAAATTTTGTAGTCCTGATTGTGAACTGAGAGTATCAGGATGAACTCCGTATGTTTTATGTTACATCCATCCATACCACACACACAGGCTAGGTAATTCTTAGTTGTGTGGCTGCCCAATGCTTAATAGGCTATTGAGCAGCATCCCTGACCTCTACCCCCTAGATGCCTAACACACATTCCACCCCCCCACACACACACACACACACACACACACACACACACACACACACACACACACACAGACTAGCAAGGCCTAGAAACAAGGATCATCCTGGAAGGAATGAGTACCCCCTAGCAATCAGATTATGAACTCTATATACCATCCCCCACAAAGAAATCAGGCTTCCTTGGAGAAGGGTCTGAAGCAGCAAATATATAAGATGAGCCTAGAGCATCGTCACACCATAAAAGCAAACAAAGCGTCAAAGATTACTAGAGTTGGGGGGACCTTCAAGATGGAGGAGGAGTAAGATGTGGAGGTCACCTTCCTGCCCACAAATACATCAAAAATACATCTCCATGTGGAACAACTCCTACAGAACACCTACTGACCTCAGACTTCCCAAAAGATGCCTGAGGGCGACCTATACGCAGAGGTGGGGCCCAAACCAAAGCTGAACCCTGGGAACTGTGCGAACAAAGAAGAGAAAGGGAAATTTCTCTGTGCAGCCTCAGGAGCAGCGGATTAAACCCCACAATCAACTTGATGTACCCTGCATCTGTGGAATACCTGAAGAGACAATGAATGTTCCCAAAATTGAGGCGGTGGACTTTAGGAGCAACTGTAGACTTGGGGTTTGCTGTCTGCGACTGATTCGTTTCTGATATTTATGTTTACCTTAGTTTAGTTTTTAGCGCTTGTCATCATTGGTGGATTTGTTTATTGGTTTGGTTGCTCTCTTCTTTTCTTTTAAAACTATTATTATTTTATGTTAATAGTTTTTCTTTTTAATTTTTTTCCCTCCCTTTTCTTCTGAGCTGTGTGGCTGACAGGCTCTTGGTGCTCCAGCCTGGTCTCAGGCCTGAGCCTCTGAGGTAGGAAAGCCAAGTTCAGGACACCGGACCACCAGAGACCTCCCGGCCCCATGTAATATCAATCAGCGAGAGCTCTCCCAGAGATCTCTGTCTCAATGCTAAGACCCAGTTCCACCCAACAGCTAGCAAGCTCCAGGGCTGGATGCCCCATGCCAAACAACTAGTAAGACAGGAGCACAACCCCACCCATTATGAGAGAGGCTGCCTAAAATCATAAGAAGTTCACAGACACCCCAAAACACACCACCAGACGTGGCCCTGCCCACCAGAGAGACAAGATCCAGCCCCACCCACCAGAACACAGGCACAAGTCCCCTCGACCAGGAAGCCTATACAAGGCACTGAACCACCCTCACCTACTGGGGGCAGATACCAAAAACAATGGGAACTATAAACCTGCAGCCTGTAAAAAGGAGACCTCAAACATAGTAAGTTAAACAAAATGAGAAGACAGAGAAATAGGCAGCAGATGAAGGAGCAAGGTAAAAAACCCCCCAGACCAAACAAATGAAGAGGAAATAGGCAGTCTACCTGAAAAAGAATTCAGAGTAATGATAGTAAAGATGATCCAAAAACGTGGAAATAGAATGGAGAAAATACAAGAAATGTTTAACAAGGACCTAGAAGAATAAAGAGCAAACAAACAATGATGAACAACATAATAAATGAAATTAAAAATTCTCTAGAAGGAATCAGTAGCAGAATAACTCATGCAGAAGAATGGATAAGTGAGCTGGAAGATAAAATAGTGGAAATAACTACTGCAGAGCAGAATAAAGAAAAAAGAATGAAAAGAATTGAGGACAGTCTCAGGGACCTCTGGGACAACATTAAATACACCAACATTCGAATCATAGGGGTCCCAGAAGAAGAAGAAGAAAACAAGGGACTGAGAAAATATTTGAAGAGATTATAGCTGAAAACTTCCCAAACATGGGAAAGGAAATAGTCAATCAAGTCCACGAAGCACATAGAGTCCCATACAGGATAAATCCAAGGAGAAACATGCCAAGACACATATTAATCAAACTATCAAAAATTAAATACAAAGAGAAAATATTAAAAGCAGCAAGGGAAAAGCAACAAATAACATACAAGGGAATCCCCGTAAGGTTAACAGCTGATCTTTCAGCAGAAACTCTGCAAGCCAGAAGGGAGTGGCAGGACATATTTAAAGTGATGAAAGGGAAAACCTACAACCAAGATTACTCTACCCAGCAAGGATCTCATTCAGATTCGATGGAGAAATTAAAACCTTTACAGACAAGCAAAAGTCAAGAGAATTCAGCACCACCAAACCACCTTTACAACAAATGCTAAAGGAGCTTATCTAGGCAGGAAACACAGGAGGAGGAAAAGACCTACAAAAACAAACCCAAAACAATTAAGAAAATGGTAATAGGAACATACATATTGATAATTACCTTAAATGTAAATGGATTAAATGCTCCAACCAAAAGACATAGACTGGCTGAATGGATACAAAAACAAGACCTGTATATATGCTGCCTACAAGAGACCCATTTCAGACTTAGGGACACATACAGACTGAAAGTGAGGGGATGGAAAAAGATATTCCATGCAAATGGGAATCAAAAGAAAGCTGGAGTAGCAATTCTCATATCAGACAAAATAGACTTTAAAATAAAGACTATTATAAGAGATAAAGAAGGCCACTACATAGTGATCAAGGGATCAATCCAAGAAGAAGATATAACAATTGTAAATATTTATGCACCCAACATAGGAGCACTTCAATACATAAGGCAAATGCTAACAGCCATAAAAGGGGGGAATCAACAGTAACACAATAATAGTGGGGGACTTTAACATCCCACTTTCACCAATGGACAGATCATCCAAAATGAAAATAAATAAGAAACACAAACTTTAAATGATACATTAGACAAGATGGACTTAATTGATATTTATAGAACATTCCATCCAAAAACAACAGAATATACTTTCTTTTCAAGTGCTCATGGAACATTCTCCAGAATAGATCATATCTTGGGTCATAAATCAAGCCTTGGTAAATTTAAGAAAATTGAAATCATATCAAGTATCTTTTCCGACCACAACACAATGAGACTAGATATTAATTACAGGGAAAAAAACTGTAAAAAATACAAACACATGGATGCTAAACAATACACTACTAAATAACCAAGAGATCACTGAAGAAATCAAAGAGGAAATCAAAAAATATCTAGAAACAAATGACAATGAAAACACGATGACCCAAAACCTATGGGATGCAGCAAAAGCAGTTCTAAGAGGGAAGTTTATAGCAATACAACCCTACCTCAACAAACAAGAAACATCTCAAATAAACAACCTAACCTTACACCTAAAGCAATTAGAGAAAGAAGAAGAACAACAACAACAACAAAAATCCCCAAAGTTAGCAGATGGAAAGAAATCATAAAGACCAGGTCAGAAATAAATGAAAAAGAAATGAAGGAAACAATAGCAAAGATCAATAAAACTAAAAGCTGGTTCTTTGAGAAGATAAACAAAATTGATAAACCATTAGCCAGACTCATCAAGAAAAAAAGGGAGAGGACTCAAATCAATAGAATTAGAAATGAAAAAGGAGAAGTAACAGCTGACACTGCAGAAACGAAAAGGATCATGAGAGATTACTACAAGCAACTCTATGCCAATAAAATGGACAACCTGGAAGAAATGGACAAATTCTTAGAAGAGCACAACCTTCCAAGACTGAACCAGGAAGAAACAGAAAATATAAACAGACAAAGCACAAGCACTGAAATTGAAACTGTGATTAAAAATCTTCCAACAAACAAAAGCCCAGGACCAGATGGCTTCACAGGTGAATTCTGTCAAACATTTAGAGAAGAGCTAACACCTATCCTTCTCAAACTCTTCCAAAATATAGCAGAGGGAGGAACACTGCCAAACTCGTTTTACAAGGCCACCATCACCCTGATACCAAAACCAGACAAAGATGTCACAAAAAAAGAAAACTACAGGCCAATATCACTGATGAACATAGATGCAAAAATTCTCAACAAAATATTAGCAAACAGAATCCAACAGCACATTAAAGGGATCATACACCATGATCAAGTGGCGTTTATCCCAGAAATGCAAGGATTGTTCAATATACGCAAATCAATCAATGTGATACACCATATTAACAAATTGAAGGATAAAAACCATATGATCATCTCAGTAGATTCAGAAAAAGCGTTCAACAAAATTCAACACCCATTTATGATAATAACTCTCCAGAAGGTAGGCACAGAGGGAACCTACCTCAACATAATAAAGGCCACACATGACAAACCCACAGCCAACACTGTTCTCAATGGTGAAAAACTGAAACCATTTCCTCTAAGATCAGGAACAAGCAAGGTTGCCCACTCTCACCACTATTATTTAACATAGTTTTGGAAGTTTTAGCCACAGAAATCCAAGAAGAAAAAGAAATAAAGGGAATCCAAATCGGAAAAGAAGGAAAACTGTCACTGTTTGTAGATGACATGATACTACACATAGAGAATCCTAAAGATGCTACCAGAAAACTACTAGAGTTAATCAATGAATTTGGTAAAGTAGCAGGATACAAAATTAATGCACAGAAATCTCTTGCATTCCTATACACTAACGACAAAAAATCTGAAAGAAAAATTAAGGAAACACTCCTATTTTCCATCGCAACAAAAAGAATAAAATACCTAGGGATAAACCTACCTAAGGAGACAAAAGACCTGTATGCAGAAAACTGTAAGACACTGATGAAAGAAATTAAAGACGATACAAACAGATGGAGAGATATACCACGTTCTTGGATTGGAAGAATCAACATTGTGAAAATCATTATACTACCCAAAGCAACGTACAGATTCATTGCAACCCCTATCAAATTACCAATGGTATTCTTCACAGGACTAGAACAAAAAATTTCACAATTTGTATGGAAACACGAAAGACCCCGAATAGCCAAAGCAATCTTGAGAAAGAAAAACAGAGCTGGAGGAATCAGGCTCCCTGACTTCAGACTAGGGGAACCTAGGGATAGGAGAGGAATAAACACGTAGACGTAGAGAATGGACTTGAGGACACGGGGACGTGGAAGGGTAATCTGGGACGTAGTGAGAGAGTAGTACTGACATATATACACTACCAAATGTAAAATAGATAGCTAGTGGGAAGCCGCTGCATAGCACAGGGAGATCAGCTCGGTGCTTTGTGACCATCTAGAGGGGTGGGATAGGTAGGGTGGGAGGGAGACGCAAGAGGGAGGGGATATGGGGATATATGTATACATATAGCTAATTCACTTTGTTATACAGCAGAAAGTAACACAACATTGTGAAGCAACTATACTCCAATAAAGATGTTAAAAAAAGAAAAAAAAAAGATTACGAGAGTTATGCCAAAAGGACTTGGAAGCTACCCAGCATAAGGTGTCCCTGGTCAAGCTGAGCATTAAAAAGGATCATGACTACAACAGGTTGAAACATGACAAATGTGTTTAAACATTTAAATCTTATAAATCGCTAATAATATTCTTTAAAAGCCCAAATAACCTGTGAGTCACCTTTTAGGGATGTTAGGAATACACTTTATTATTTTAAAATCTGGTCAATAAAGCAAAAGAGGGAGGAGTGGGTAGAGGTATCGCTGAGACAAGACTGGCCTTGTACTGATCACTGTTGAAGAGAGTGATAGATACATCAGGTTCATTATATTATTCTCTCTTCTTTGTAACACATTTTCAAAATTAAAATAAACTTTAAATGATAGAACAGGTTGAGAAATGAGAAATCTTAGCATGTCTTGAAACTCTTTAGAACCATAGTCATTTAATCCTAACAACAATCCTATATGGTGACCAAGGATATAGATATTATTATCCCTACTTTACCCTGGAGGAAATAAGTGTAAAGAATCCTTTGAGTCAGGATTCAAGCCCACATGTTCTTAGCCCAAAGGCTCACTATTTCAGAGGTGCCTCTTTAATATTCTCATCTTTTATATCTGCATTAATAAAACTTCCCTTGCCTATATGAGGTTAATGGGGGGCTGCAATGAGAAAAGTACTTGGAAAACAAATCTTTGTATACATATTTTGCTGTCATTTGAAAACTGGGGATCAGATATGCCCTATGCGGTTGCTGTGAGGATCCACGGAGAACTGTGATTTGAAGATAGATAGACAGATATCAAGAGAGAGAAACAGAAAACCCTCAAAGATGAGTGAGGTTGCCATTACCCTGATACCTCTATCATCACTCACAGGACTTCAGGGTTAAATGAGAAGTGAGGCTTCAAACACAGGGTCCAGACTCTCCAGCTGACCCAGGGATAGGAAGGTTCCAGGAGGGACATCTGATGCTCTGGGGACGATCAGGGATCAAGAAAGACACCTGATACCCTGCAAGCTGCAAGAAGAGCAGCTCTGAGGCCCAGCTGGGTGGGGACCACGGCCAGGTTGCTGGGCATCTCACGTTCATTCTCAGATTGTCCTTCCCTCTGCCACAGAAGAAAAGTGAGTCTGGGGACTGTAAGACTTTTTCACCTTGGAATTCCATGATTCTGTAAATGCTTATTTCTGAAGAAGTACAAAGTCAAACTTGTCCTGAGTCCTGGTTCACGTGCTGCCTTCCCTCTGGATATTTAGTCTGAGCTCAGGGAACAAGAACTCTCTCTGTCTCTGTCTCTTGCTTGAGGTTCTTACTTAAACATTTAAAAAATTACTTTATTTGTTTTTTGAATAGGTAACCCCTTCACATGATATGAAACTCAAAAGATACAAGAGTTTACAGTAGAAGTATAGTATATATAAGTAAACTTCCCTCCCAATCTTGTCCTGCCGCTTCCTAGTCCCACTGAGCCCCTCTCCCCCACCAGCCACTTTTAACAGTCTCTGTGTATCCTTCCAGAGACATCCATGCCTACATAGATACATTTTAAAAATTAAAGCATACTATACAAATTTTCTCCTAACTTGCCTTTTTCAGTTAATATCTTAGATGTCTTTCTATATTAGTTCATATGAAACTGCCTTATTACTTTTAGCAGCTGTATAGTATTCCATCGTATGAACATACAATAATTTACTCAACCCTCTACTGATAGACATTTAGGATGTTTGTAATCCCTGGATGTAGAAAATTGCTGCAATACATATCTTCGGATAAATATGATTTCTCTCATTTGCAAGATTATTTTTAGGATAAATTCTTGGATGCAGAATTCTTAGGTCAAAGGGAATGTGGCTAAATTGTTCTCCATGAAAGTTTTCACAACTTAAACTCCCACCAGCAATTTATAAAAGTTCCTGTCTTCCTTCTCCAACATGCTGTTGCTATTATCATTTTTTAATTTTAACCATCTGATGCACAGAAATTGGTGTCCCTTTGTGGTTCTCTTATTATAGTGAGGTTGAGCACTTTTCTTTTCTTTGAATTATTGTATTCTTTGCCCAGTTCTCTACTGGGTAGTTGGTTTATTCTTATCAGCTTGAAGGAACTGTTTATTTTTTTAGGAAAATTACCCCTTTATTTATAAGAGTAGCGGCAAACTGTCCATATCATTATTTTTATCCTGACTTTATTTATGGTGTTTTTGCCATGCAAAAAAAAGTTTTTTCATAGTTATAGATCTTCTGTCATTGTTTGTGTCATACTGAGGCCTCTTCTTTCAAGAATATTTTTAAGTATTCCCATGTTTTCTTTAGCATTTCTATAGTTTAATATTTATGTTTCAATCTTCTATTCATCTGAAAATTACTTTGAAATCATAGGAGGGAGGACTATAACTTTATAAATATATAAGATGGCTTTCCCAACACCATGTACTGAAGAATTCACATTTTACCCTTTGGTTTGAAATACCTTTTTTGTTTTCATATATTAAACCCCTTTATGTGTTTGGGTCTATTCCTGGATTTTCTCTTCCACTCATCTATTTATCTCTTCATATGCAGGTACCATACACTTTTAATTACTGTAGTTTATTTGATTTTTAAGAATTTTCCTGTTTATTTTTGCTTTTTTTTCACATGAACTACAAAATCAGATTCTCTAGGTTTGTCTTTTAATCAGATGGTATTTTATAAAAATCATATTAAAATTATAAATTAACTTAGAGAGAACTGACATATTTATGTTGTTGAATCTACTTAAGAATGTGACATACCTTAAATTTGTTTAAATTTTCTTTGGGGTTTTTCAACTACATTTTAAAGTTTTCTCATATAGATTATATACATTCTTGTTATATTTATTACTATGCATTTGATCTTTCATTAAGCTATTTTAAAGAACTGTTTTAAGGACTTCCCTGGTGGCGCAGTGGTTAAGAATCCGCCTGCCAATGCAGGGGCACAGGTTCGATCCCTGGTCCGGGAAGATCTAAGCCCATGTGCCACAACTACTGAGCCCGCGCTCTAGAGCCTGCAAGCCACAACTACTGAGCCCGCGTGCCACAACTACTGAAGCCCATGTGCCTAGAGCCCGTGCTCTGCAACAAGAAAAGCCACCACAATGAGAAGCCCGCGCACCACAATGAAGAGTGGCCCCCACTCACTGCAGCTAGAGAAAGCCCGCACGCAGCAACAAAGACCCAACGCAGCCAATAAATAAATAAATAAATAAATAAATAAATAAAAATTTTAAAAAAGAATTGTTTTATATTAATTTTGAATTCTACTATTTTGAATTTTATTTTCTAAATAATTCATCATTCAAAGGGAAAGCTTCAAGGGAAATTAAAATATACATTGAACTGAACGAAAATTAAAATACAATATATCCAAATCTGCGGGACACAGCTAAAGCAGTGCTGAAGGGAAATTTATAGCACTAAATATATACATTAAAAAAAAGGAAAAGTTTCAAATCAGTAATATAAGGTCCCACTTCAAGAAAGTAGAAAAAGAGGAGCGAAATAAACCCAAAGCAAGCGGAATGAAAGAAATAAAAAACAGAAATTAATGAAATAGAAAACAAAAACAATAGAAAAAATATCAATGAAATAAACTGGTTCTTTGAAAAGGTTAATATGATTGACAAACCTCTAGCAAAACTGAAGAAGAAAAAAAAGAGAGATGACACAGTTGCCAACATCAGGAATGAATAAAGCAAATGTCATTACAGGTCCTGCAGACATCAAAAGAATACTAAGAAAATACTATGAACAATTCCACACCCATAAATTAAAAAACTTAGTTGAAATGGAACAATTCCTTGAAAAACACAAACTACCACAGTCCTCAATAGGTACTAGGTAATTTGAATAGGTTTATAATCATTAAAGAAATTGAACTCATAATATAAAAATCCCCCAAAGAGAAATCTCCAGGCCCAGATTCTTTCACTAGAGAATTTTAACAAACTCTTAAAGATAATCAACACCAATTCTATAAAATCTCTTCCAAACTACAGAAGAGGAGAGGACACTTCTGAATTCATTTGATGTAGCCAGTGTTATCCTGATACCAAAATCAAATGAAGACAGTATAAGAAAGAAAGAAAGAAAGAAAGAAAGAGAGAAAGAGAGAGAGACAGAGAGAGAAAGAAAGGAAGGAAGGAAGGAAGAAAGAGGAAGGAAGGAAGGAAGGAAAAAAAATTAGCAGATCGATAATACCGCTCATGAATATAGATACAAAAATCCTTAATAAATATTAGAAAATAGAATTCAGCAATATATAAAAAGAATTATACACCATGACCAAGTAGGGTTCATTCCAGGGATGCAAGGCTGGTTTAATAGTCTAAAATCAGTCAATGTAATCTACCATATTAACAAGCTAAAGAAGAAAAACACATGACCATATCAATCAATGAAGAAAAAGCATTTGACAAAATTCAACACCCAGTCATGATAAAGAAAAAAAGTCTCAGAAACGTAGGAAATGAGAGAAAATTCCTCAACTTGATTTTTAAAAATCTAGAAAAATCCACAGCTAACACTATACTTAATGGTGAAAAACTGAGTGTTTTCTCCCCTAAAACTGGAGACAAGGCAAGGATGTCTACTTTCACCACTCTTATTCAACATAGTGCTGGACATTTTAGCCATTGGAATAAGACAAGAAAAGGAAATAAAGGGCGTACAAGTCGGAATGGAAGAAATAAAACTGTTTCTATGTACTGATAACCTGATGGTCTATGTAAAAAATCCCAAGGAAACTATAAAAAACTGTCTTCAAACTGGAGCCATCAAAGTCTCAGGATACAAGGTAAACATACAAAAATCAATTGTATTTCTGTATATAAGCAATGAACCCATGAAAAAAATTTAAAATACCACTTACAGTCCCTCAAAAAAATAAATAACCAAGTATAAAATGAACAAAACATGTACAGGACTTGTATGCTGAAAACTACTGATGAAGTAAATCAAAGATCTAAATAAAAGGAGAGACATATCATGTTCATGGATTGGAAGACTCAATGCAGTAAACATGCAAATTCTCCCCAAACTGATACACTGGTTTAAAGCAACCTTTACCAAAATCCCAAGATTTTTAGTAGATATAGACAGATTATTCTAAAATTTATATGGAAATACAAAAGAACTAGAATAGCTAAAATAATTTTGAAAAAGAAGAAAAATGGGAAAAGTCAGGCTACCCAATTGAAAGACTCATTATATAGCTACAGTAATCAAAACTATGTGGTACTGGTGGAGGAACAGACACATAGTTCAATGGAACAGAACTGAAAACACAGAAATAGCCCAACACAAATATGCTCAACTGATTTTTGACAAAGAGACCAAAGCAATGGAGGAAGATAGCCTTTTCAGTAAATGGTGCTGGAAGAATTGGACATCCATAGGATCCACAGGCTAAGAAAAAGAAATTCTTAACAAAAGTCCTTATACAAAAATGGGCTCCAAATGAATGGTAGACTTAAAATGTAAAACTATAAGACTTGTAGAATAAATACAAGAGAAAATCTAGGCAAACAGTTCTTAGATTTGATGCCAAAAGCAAGATCCATAGAAGCAAAACTTGATAAACTAGACTTCAAAATTTTAAACTTTGCTTTTCAGGAGATAAGAGTGGGAGAAACCACGCATATGACTAAGAACTAGCTCTCTGTCATAGAATATAACTAGAATATAAAATAAAGAACCTAAAAAACTCAGCAGTAAAGATGCAAACAACCCAATTAGGACATGGCCAAAGTCATGGTAAAGACACTTCACTGAAGTAGATATTCAGATGGCAAATAAGCACTTGAAAAGATATTCAACATCATTAACCATCAGGGGAATGCAAATTAAAACCACAATAAAAAGAAAAACCCAGTGAGATATCACTACATATCTATCAGAATGACTAAAATAAAAAATAGTGACAACAGCAAATGCTGAGAAGAGGTGGAAAAACTAGATCACTCATACATTGCTGGTGGAAATGTAAAATGGTACATCCAGCCTACAACACAGTTCGGCAGTTTCTTAAAAAAAAAAAACAATTAAACATGTAACTATCATGTAACCCAGCAAATGCACTTCTGGGCATTTACCCCAGAGAAATAAAGACTTATGTTCACACCAAAACCTGTACAAGAATGTTTATAGTGGCTTTATTCATAATAGCCCAAAACTGGAAACAACCCAGGTATCCTTTAATGGATGAATGGTTAAACAAACAGCAGTATGTCCCCATCATGGGACACTACCCAGCAATAAAAAGGAAAGAACATACATTATTGAAACATACATTAACTTAGATAAATCTCCAGAGAATTATGCTGAGTGAAAAAAGTCAACCCAAAAGGTTAAAGTGTGTAATTCCATTTATATAACATTCTGGAAATGACAAAATTATAGAAATGCAGAACAGATTTGTGGTTGCCACGGGTTAAGGAAGGGGGGTGGTGATGGGAGGAGGTGGGTATGGCTATAAAAGGTCAACAAGAGGTATCTTTGTAGTGACGGAAGTGTTTTTTATCTTGACAGTATATCATCAATATCCTAGTTCTGCAAGTTGTTACTACTGGTGGAACCTGGGCAAACTGTATAAGGGATCTCTCTGTATTATTTGCTGTAACTGCATATGAATCTATAATTGTCTCAAATTTTAAAAATTAATTAAAAATAGTTTTCAGTTGATTCCTTTTGAATTCCATGTAAATAACTATATCATCTGTAAATAATGATAATATCTCCTCATTTCCAATTTTTATACCTCATTTCTTTCTTTTGGCAGATTCAACTTAATGTTAGGCATAGGAAAACAAATTAGGAAAGAAAAATCTGCTATCATATAAAGTAATACAAACTGGATGGAAATAATTTTTTAACATATTCTCATTACAGGCTAGCACAGATTACAGAATTTTGACAGTATTTCTAAAACCTAGATGTATTTAAAAGCTATTGCTCCTCAGCACAAATTGCCCAACGCTAAGAGCATCACGAGTGTTCAAAAATGACATTTCCAAGAAGAGAGATTCGTTAGCCTTCCTTGATAACTTGCTTCACTAAGTGGGTCTCAGATTCCAAATGAGCAAAAAAAATCCCACTAAAATCCGACACTGTTATTTCAGTACAGCTGGACGTGCATTCTGAAGCCATCAGCAGGAGGAAAAAGAGGTTCTCTAAATGCAAGAAAGATGGGCATTCACTCTGAAAAGTTCAAGACAGATGTGAGCATTCTCACTCACAGTTTCAGCAAAGTTAGACCAGTTAAACAGAACAGTAAACAATGTGGAGAAACATTATCTTCAAAATGTGCCCAGGGTATAGGGGTAGAGGATCAAGAGGTACAAACCATTACGTATAAAATAAGCTACAAGGATATGTTGTACAACACAGGGAATATAGCCAATATTTTACAATAACTATAAATGGAGTATAACCTTTAAAAATTGTGAACCACTATATTGTGCACCTGTAACTTATACAATATTGTACATCAATTATGCTTCAATTAAAAAATGTGCCCAGAGTGATTGCTGGTGATAGTGGGGAGGCCAGCATCAAGTGGGCCCCTGCAGCTCTGCCTGTTGCAAAGTAAGGGGAGGAACAAACAGGAGAGGCTAGAGGGGCCTGCATGGCCACTGGAAAGACACTGCTAAGAGAACAAAATGACAAGCCACAGACTGAGAGAAAATATTTGAAAAACATAAATCTGATTAAGGGCTGGTTGCAGAATATACAATGAATTCTCAACTGAATAATAAGAAAACAAACAACCCAATAAACAAATAAGCAAAAGATCTGAACAGATCTTCACCAAAGAAGATATATTTGGCAAATAAGCACTCAAAAAGATGTTCAACACCCTTAGTCATTAGGGAAGTGCAAATTAAAACCACAATGAGATACCACTGTATACCTGTTAGAATAATTGCTCAAAAAAACCCCCAAACTAAAAACCTTACAATACCATGTGTTGGTGAGGATGTGAACTGAAACTTGCATATATTGCTGGTGGGAATAAAAAAATAGTACATCTACTTTGGAAAAAAGTTTGGCAGAATCTTAGAAAGTGAAACATACAGTTACCATATAACCCAGTAATCCCACTCCTAGGTATTCACGCAAAAGAAATGAATATATATTTCTACACAAAAACCTACATGTGAACATTTATAGCAAGTTTATTCATAATTGCCAAAAACTAGAAATAAGCCAAATATCTGTCAACAGGAAAGTGGATAAATAAACTGTGGTACATAATACTATGGAATACTACTTACCAATAAAAAGAAATGATCTACTAATACATGCAGCAAATCAGAGGCATCCCCAGTGCATTGTTAAGTAAAAGAACCCAGTCTCAAAAGACTACATACTATATGATTTCATTTATATAATATTTTAGGAAATGCGTACTCTAGGGACATAATAAAGATCAGTGGTTACCAGAAGCTGGGATTGGGGGGAGAAGATTAACCAAAAAGGGGTACCTGAGAACTTTATGGAATGATGGAAATGCTCTGTATTTTGATTATAGTGGTGGTTACATAATTGTATGTGTTTGTAATACTCATAGGACTGTACACCTAACAAAAGTGAATTTTATTCTATCTAAGTTATACCTCAATAGACCCGACTTGGGGAAAAAACCTCTTAAGGTATGGGAAAAGACAAACTAAAACCTAGGAGAAGCTATTGGATATACACATCTGACAAAGGATTACTATCAAGAATATATAAATAAGTTCTATAAGTAAATAAGAGGATAAACAATCCAATAGAAAGATGGCTAATAAACACACTGATGATTGGGAAATGCAAATCAAGACCATAATGAGATACCAATTTACACTCATTCGATTTGCAAAAATTACTAAATCTGACGATATCAAGTGCTGAAAGAGGAACAGACAGTAACAGTGTTGGTGAGGATGTGGAGAAACTGGAACCCTCCTACACTGCTGGTGGGAATGTAAGATGGTGCAGCCTTTATGGAAAACAGCATGGTGGTTCCTCAAAAAATTAAAAACAGAATTATCATATGATCTGGTGATTCCACTTTTGGGTATATATAAAAAAGAATTGAAAGCAAGGTCTCAAAGAAATATCCGCACATCCATATTCACAGCAGCATTACTTAAGATAGCCAAAAGGTGGAAGCAACCCAAGCGTTCATCAACAGATGAATGGATTAACAAAATGTGGTATAAACATACAATGGAATATTATTCAGCCTTAAAAAGGAACGGGATTCTAACGTGTGCTACACATGGATAAACTTTGAGGATACTATGTAAATTGAAATAAGTCAGTCACAAAAGGACAAATACCGTATGATTCCACTTATATGAGGTACCTAAAGTAGTCAGATTTCATAGAAACATAAGTAGAATGGTGATTGCCAGGGGGAGGAGGGATGGGGAGCTGTTCTTTAATGGGTACAGGCTTTCAGTTTTGCAAGATGAAAAGAGTTCTGAAGACTAGTTGTACAACAATGTGAACGTACTTAACACTACAGAGCTGCACACTTAAAAATGGTTTAAATGGTAAATTTTATGTCATGTATATCTTACTACAATTAAAAAAGAAAGATAATGATTACTTCTGGTAGTGGGGGAGGTGGAGAGAACAGCTGAATGGGTGTAGTGGGACCATAAGATTAGATATTTGCTATTCTCAAAGTCCTACTTTTTGCAGTAGGTGGTAGATTTGCAGGTACTTACAATATTACTATAGATAAGTAGGTACAAAGATAGCCAATTAGGAAGGAAAGCAGGTAGCAAGGAAGGAAGGTAAGAAGGAAGGAAGGGGGGAAGGAGGGAGAGAAGGAATAAAAGAGAGAACAAAAACAGCAGGGCATGCATGCACCAATGATGAGAATGAATCATGAACCAAGGATTATAATTAATCCAATGCTGTGTACCTGAGGTTCTCCCCCACAAAAGTCTGTTCCAGTGGGTCAAAGGAATCCTAGATTACCTAAAATGAAAGGATCTCAGAAATCTCTAATTGAATTCCATCATTCAATGTGATGAGAAAAGTGATGCAGAAATAGATGAGAAATATGAATAACCCTCAGAGATGTTCAATGATCTCTCTGTCACACAGCTATCTACATTCTAATCCTTTCTCAACCATGTTTGTTAAAACAGGAAGCAGCAATGAGGGTAAATTAAGAACAGACATCCATTCTTACACTAACCATCACTTTTAATCCTTACAACATTCCTATAAGGAAGGCATTATTATCCTGATTTTACACATTAGAAATCTGAAGCTTAATGATGTTTAAAAAAAAAAAAAAACTTGCCTAGGGTTTCTCAGCTGGTGAGTGGCAGAGCCAACACTCAAGCCCAGGTTGGTGGGTGTCTCTAGAGCCCACACTCCTTTGACGCCACGTGGAAGCCTAGTTCACAGCAATAAAGCAACATTCCAACTGCTACTTTGTGAATGGCCCTGGATTTCTTTTAAAAGTTCTCTTTGTGATTATATCAGAAAATTGTCATTATGCCCAAGGGGGAAAAGGGGTATAATTACACTTGGTTTATATATTCCATGTGTCTTGGTTTTAACATATACCATGAATGAGAGACAAATTGTAACGGTAACATGACCTTGCCAGAGAAATGTTTTGATTTATAGAAAACTCTTCTTAAAGAAGATAAAGTAGGTATGTCATAGCAATTGGACCCCTAGTTCTGTGACTAGAACCTAGGAAGAAATGCTCCAGTGAAAGATAGGCTCCTGCTTCAGATAGAAGAGACTTGGAAAAGATCACAAACTGGTAGACAGGAGGGGGTGAGGGCAGCACTCCACAAAGGCTGAGCCATCATCAGGGATGTAGGAAACACCCTGAGTCCTTGACTCCCAACTGGGCCTCAACGACATGCTTCACAGAACAAGCTAACAAGTGAAAATGGGAATCTGACTCTATCAAATTACCCATGACATTTTTCATAGAACCAAAACAAATAATCCAAAAATTTATATGAAATCATAAAAGACCCAGAATTGCCAAAGCAATCCTGAGGAACAAAAACAAAGCTGAAGACATAACTCTCCAGACTTCAGACAATACTACAAAGCTACAGTAATCAAAACTGTGGGATGGGAACAAAAAAAGACATGCGGATCAATGGAACAGAATATAGAGAGCCCAGAATCAAATCCACACACCTATGGTCAATTAATTTTCAACAAAGGAGGTAAGAATATAAAATGGGGAAAAAAACAGTCTCTTCAACAAGTGTGCTGGTAAAGTTGGAGAGCCGTATGTAAGTCAATGAAGTTAGAACACACCCTCACACCATGCACAAAAATAAACCCAAAATGGCTTAAAGACTTAAATATAAGACGACACCATAAAACTCCTAGAAGAGAGCATAGGCAAAACATTCTCTGACATAAATCGTACCAATGTTATCTTAGGTCAGTCTCCCAAGGCAATAGAAATAAAAACAAACAAAAACAAACGGGACCTAGTCAAACTTACAAGCTTTTGCATAGCAAAGGAAACCATAAAAAAAACCTAAAAGACAACCTACGGAATGGGAGAAAATAGTTGCAAATGAGGCGACTGACAAGGGCTTAATGTCCAAAATATAGAAACAGCTCATACAACTCAGCAACAAAAAAAACTAACAACCCAATAGAAAAATGGGCAGAAGACCTAAATAGACATTTCTCCAAAGAAGACAAACAGATGGCCTGTAGGCCCATGAAAAGATGCTCAACATCACTAATTATTAGAGAAATGCAAATCAAAACTACAATGAGGTATCACCTCACACCAGTCAGAAAGGCCATCATTAAAAAGTCTACAAATAACAAATGCTGGAGAGGGTGTGAAGAAAAGGGAACCCTCCTGCACTGTTGGTGGGAGTGTTAAGTTGGTGCAGCCACTACGCAAAACAGTATGGAGGATCCTTAAAAAACCAAAAATATGATCCAGCAATGTCACTCCTGGGCATATACCTGGACAAAACTATAATTCAAAAAGATATGCATCCCTATGTTCATAGCAGCACTATTCACAATAGCCAAAACATGGAAACAACCTAAATGTCCATCGACAGACGAATGGCTAAAGAAGATGTGGTTCATATATATAATGGAATATTACTCAGCCATAAAAAGAACAAAATAATGCCATTTGCAGCAACATGAATGCAACTAGAGATTATCATACTAAGTAAGCCAGAAAGAGAAAGACAAATATCATATATCACTTATGTGTGGAATCTAAAATATGGCACAAATGAACCTATCTACAAAACAGAAACAGACTCACAAGGAGATCAGACTTGTGGTTGCCGGAGGTGGGGGAAGGGAGAGGGATGGACTGGGAATTTGGGGCTGGTAGGTGCAAACTATTACATTTAGAATGGATAAACAACAAGGTCCTACTGTAGAGCACAGGGAACTCTATCCAATCTCCTGGGATAAACCACAATGGAAAAGAATATTAAAAAAAGAATGTCTGTATGTGTAAAACTGAGTCACTCTGCTGTGCAGCAGAGATTGGCACAACATTGTAAATCAACTATACTTCAATAAAAAAAAAAGAAAATGGGGATCTGACATTGTTCATGAGAGGCATTAATATCACACTTGTCCCAGCCATGTGCACATGGGGAGAGGACTCGCAAACCAAGATTACCTGCTACTTAGGGGAGGAGCATGAGACACAAGGCAACTGAAACCACTTCTATTCCCACTTTTTTTTTGCTTGTAGATGCAACCAAGTAAATCTTTAAAAAAAAAAAAAACTGGTAAAATATACATAACATAAAATTTACCATTCTAACCACTTTGTGTACGGTTCAGTGGCATTAAGTACATTCACCTTGTGGTGCAACCATCATTACCATCCATCCTAAGAACCTCTTCATCTTCCCAGACTGACACTCTGTACCCATTAAACAATATATCCCCATATTCCCCTCTCCACTTAGCACCTCCAAATAAATCATTTTAAAGTACTTGCGATAGAGTATTGAGTTTAGTCAAAACATGTGGGTGGTGGGGCTTCCCTGGTGGCGCAGTGGTTGGGAGTCCGCCTGCCGATGCAGGGGACATGGGTTCGTGCCCCGGTCCAGGAAGATCCCACATGCCGTGGAGCGGCTAGGCCCGTGAACCATGGCCGCTGAGCCTGTGCGTCCGGAGCCTGTGCTCCGCAACGGGAGAGGCCAAAACAGTGAGAGGCCCGCGAACCGCAAAAAACAAACAAACAAAACAAAACAAAACCATGTGGGTGGGCTAGGGAATCAGCTAGTCAAATTAGCTGTGAAATCACTGAAGCAAAGACAGAACCCCAGTCCTCCAAGACTTTATCAACACAATGGGAGGATGATATTCTCAATTCCTGTACTTGGTTGGCTAATCCCACAACGCTTCATCTACTCTGTGCCCCCACGTGTGCAGCTGCTCGTGGCTGAGGAAATACATACCTCGATGCTGCCTGGCTTCATTTTAATTCATGCTTTTGAATCTCAAGTGGGCCTTTAATGGCATGGGACAATCAAATGCATCTCCCCCTCATCTGCTCTCCCAGATGGCAATTCATACCTTCCCCTTTCTTCTTAACCCCCAACCTCTCCTTCCCCATTCTTTTTTTGTTTGTTTGTTTGTTTTGCGGTACGCGGGCCTCTCACTGTTGTGGCCTCTCCCCTTGCGGAGCACAGGGTCCGGACGCGCAGGCTCAGGCTCAGCGGCCATGGCCCACGGGCCCACCGCTCCGCGGCATGTGGGATCTTCCCGGACCAGGATACGAACCCGCGTCCCCTGCATCGGCAGGTGGACTCTCAACCACTGTGCCACCAGGGAAGCCCTCCCCATTCTTTTTTCCTTTGTTTTAATTTTTATTAAGACGTATACTTTAGTACTATGAACTATAGTGAGTGACTCTCCATATGCACACCAGCCAACATTGACAATTACTGACCCAAGGCCAATCACACATTATCTAACACACACACACACACGCGCACACACACACACACACACACACACACACACACACACACACACTTCTCCACTGGATTATTCTGAAGCAAACCCCTGTTACTGTATAATTTCATCTATAAATAGTGATTTTTTGGAATCTATCTCTAAAAGATGACCCTTTTACAAAACATAACCTTAGTAATATCACGCCTCCAAAATTATCAATAACTTTTATTATCAAATATCCATTCAATGTCTGAATTTCCAATGGGCTCACAAATGTCCATTTTTTTACTGGTTGTTTGAATCAGAATCCAAATAAGGTCCACACATTAGCTGATAATTATGTCTCTTTTAATCTGTAAATTTCATCTCTTTATTTCCCTTACACTTTATTTGTTTTTAAAGAAACTGGAGTTGCATCTCTTTTTTTTCCCTTACCCTTTATTTTTTTTAAACTGGGATTCCCCCACCATTTCTTGGCTGATGGCCACGTTTATTCTTTGACAGAAAATAGAAGCAATGAGTAAGAACTTCCACAGGTGCCGCCGCTCCATTTGCCCACCTACCTCTGTCTTGTATGTTTCACCTTCTCTCCCATATCTGTGGATGACCCATCTGTGCTCTGGACCCCATCCCCTGTTGCCCACTCAGCAACAGTGCTCCAGCAATTCTGCTCTTCCTCCTGCCTCATCATTACTGGATCTTTCCCACCAGCTTACAATGCTGTGATTTATCCCAACCCACGGATTAGCCTTCCCTTGCCCACACTCTTGCCTCTGGCTATGGCCCTATTTCTCTTCCCTTTACAGGACAAATCCTTACAGACCTGCCCACGCTTATGTCCTCCAATTTCTCTTCTCCAAACTTCATTTAAACCCGTACCAGTCAAGATTCCCCCCGACAATTCAACCCAAACTGTTCTTATCAAGGTCACCTCATTAGTGTAAGTCCAGGGGTAAATAAACTCCTAGCTCTCATCTTTCTTGCTCGTAGCACAAGTGATCACTTGTCCTCCTGGAGCACTTCCTTCACTTGACATCTGGAGCAGCACAATCTCCTGATTTTCCTCCTTCTTTATTGCTGGTCTTTCTCCAACTCATCTGCTGGATCCTCCTCTTCCTACCAACTTCTAGTGCTGGAGTGCCCCAGGCTCGGTCCTGGGAGGTCTTCTCTACGTGGGTCCTCTGCCTTGTGATCCCATCTAGTCTCACAGCATTAAACACCACCTGTATGCTCAAAACTGCCAGTTTTACATCTCTAACCCAGACCTCTCCACCAAACTTTGGACCCACGTATCTTAACTGCCGACGTGGCACCTCCGATTGTATTTCTAACAAGTGTCTCAGAGTCTGAAACTCAGCTCCTGATCTCACCTTCCTCCTCCGACTCCACCGGCACAGTGGAGTCCCATTTCATTTAATGACAACTCTTCCAGGTGTTCATGACAAACCCTCGAGTCATCTCTGACTCCGCTCTCTCCCTCTCACCCTGCCCCTGAGCATCAGCAAATCCTATCACCTCTTCCTGGAAAAGGAATCTGCTCTCTCCTCGATTCCTCTGCTGCTCTTCTCCTGGTATACACCACCATTCTCGTCTACTACCTTATTTTTGTCCCTCTGATCTTTGCTCCCATGTTCCCTTCTCAATAAGGAATTCCTGGTCACCGCGTCTAAAATTACAAACCATCTTGCCCCAACAACCCTCTCTGTCCTCCTTACCTGCTTTATTTTATAACTTCTTAGCACTTATTACCTCCTAATGTACCACATATTTTTACTTATTTCTTGGTTATT
>NW_006798649.1:992529-1006987 GCF_000442215.2 Lipotes vexillifer | reverse complement strand
TCCCTATTAAAATGTAAGTTCCTTGAAATACAGGGATTTTATCTATTTACCATTATATTTCTGACATCTAGAACAGTGTCCAGCCCATAGAAGGTGGTCAAAAATATTTGTTGAATAAATAAACACATTTATACATGTAGCTATAGTAAAAAGTATCTCCTCCACACAGGCTTCCTGGAGTCCTCTGAACCTCCCCAGCACTTAGTCTGAAATGCAGCAGTTAGTATTATGTGCTACTGCCACGACTCTTAGTCATTTCTCCCTCTAGACTCTGGGTTCTCTGAGCCTGAGACCTGGTTTCCCACTTATCCTTTCCCCCCCTCAGCCCTACATAGTATTGGTCATGAATTAGCTGTTCCTGACGCTCAGGCTCTCAAACCTGTGTGGACTCAATATTTACCTTGGCTAATATTAATCTCTTACATTTTAATAAACTTTTTGTTTTCACATATGATCTTTTTTTTCAATATTACCATCACCACAACCATGTGAGGAGGAAAGGGAAGGGTATCTATCTCCCCTTCAAAAAATAACACTGGTTATTAAGCGATTTAAAATTGTCCAAGTATTTCAGCATACTCACTATAATTGACCCTCAAAACCTCCCAGTATGGTAGACATTACTGGCATAATTTCCATCTTGCAGGTAAGAAAACTGAAGCTCAAGTGATTTTTAAAAATCCTTTATCTGGGGACTTCCCTGGTGGTCCAGGGGTAAAGGGTCTGCCTTCCAACGCAGGAGACGCCGAGTTTGATTCCTGGGCAGGGAACTAAGATCCCACGTGCCGCAGGGCAACTAAGCCCGTGAGCCACAACTACTGAGCTCGTGCGCCTCAACTAGAGAACCCACGTGTCGCAAACTACAGATCCTGCGCGTCACAACTAGAGAGAAGCCCGAGCGCTGCAATGAAGAGACTTCACGCCGTAAAGAAAGATCCTGCGTACCTCAGTGAAGACCCCGTGTGCTGCAACTAAGAACCGACGCAGCCAAAAAAATAAGGAAAATTTTAAAAATCCTTTATCTGTGGGAAAGTGGATTCGCCTTACCCAAGGTCATACAGCTAGAAGCAGGAGAGCCAGGAACTGAACCTGGGTCTCATGATTTCACATCATGTGGTCTTTCCTGTCTACCATGCTTCCTTAGTTTAATATTGATGGGAAAACAGTGGTCCTGGTAGCAGAGAAAAGGAATGGAGGAGAATTTGCTCGAGGTGACATGTAAGTCATTTGTGGGACAAAAGCAAGAGCTTCCTGATTAATCCAACATCACCTTCAGTAGACCTCGAGTTCTCTTTCTCTCTTGCCTGACATCAGCAGTCATGGTCTCCAGGGGAGGTGCTAGGGAGGAAGGGCGGGGAGACAGAAGGATTCCATCTTTGCCAAGGATGGCCAGACAAATACAACGCGTGTTAGACAGTGCTCTAGAGGCACAGCTGTCCTCCAGAGGCGGGAACCGGCCCAACCCGTGCCACCAGCCTCGCCTGCGCAGCAGAGTGTGAGTTGCGAGCCAAGCTGGGGTTTGGATGAGGGGAGCAGAGAGACAGCCTGGGTGTTGCCAGCTATCTGTCTCCGTTCAGGAGCTTCTCCTTCCCTCCTGCCAGGGCCATAAGGAGGCACCTGAAAGAAGCCCTGGGCAGAGGAGACCAGCTCAACCAAGACGGGCACAATCTCTGAGATGACTGACTTCACTGGCTTCCCATTCTACAGATGTGATGAGCACTTGCTGCTTTTGCAGCTTGCCAGGAAAAGGCAAGAAGAAGCGAAGGTTTCGAAGTCCTCTGGTGGCAGTGTGGAGTCACAAAGGCTGTGACTTTTTTTTATAGCTTTGGCTAACTTTGACCATTGTGCTCTTATTTATTCTCCTATGTCTGTGCTTTCTATGTCTCCCATCAGCCTGGGGGCTCCCTGGGGCTGGTCTGTCACTCCCCTTCAGGGTGACTTCATGAACACAGGAGCTGTGCCTCTCCCATCACACTGGGAGCTGTCCGAAGGCAGGGGCTGTGCCTCTCCCATTAGACTGGAAGCTACCCAAGATTAAAGGTCATATCTCCCAATAGTTTTAGAATCCCCTGAACCCCAGGGCTCCCATCTCCTCTATTAACGTCCCCCAACACCAAGGACAGGGGCCTGTATTCTCTCCTCCCCTGCGACCTGACCTCTCAGAAATCCAAGAATCCACAGGACCCAGTCAGGCTCCTGGGAGGAGATCAGGCACTCAGCTCGTCCTGCGATGCCCAAATCTCACATATCTGGACTGAGATGCAGAGCACACCGGCTGCACTTGGTCTCTCCGTTCCCTCGCTGCCTCTCCCTCCTGCCTTCTGGCCCCATGAGCCATGCTGCCCACCCTGCGAGCAGAGAGAAAGGTAGGGCTCTCTCAGCCTAGCAGCACAACCCTAGTTTAATCACAGAGTGCTTTGCCCTCACAATTAGTCGTTTCATGCTTCCTCTTACAGTTTAATGATAGGAAAAAGAAAAAGGTTCTTCCTGAGGAAGAAGCCTACTTCATTTTTTCAGATAACAAGGGTTAGCTATACAACTTACAGTGTCTCCTTTTATACCGTATCTCCTAAGAAACTTGCGGGGGGGAAATCTGTGCTCAGATGGAATTTATATCTCCTCTCAGTTCATGGGTTTTATTATTTTACTCCAAATTTAATCACCTTGTTTTATCTAAACCATTATAAGAGTCTTCAAATCCTAAATTATACAGAGATGCATTAAAAATTATATTGTGTGTATATTTTGTCTTGTTAATGACCTGAGAGGACAAAATTATGTAGTGGTTCATAAAATGGGCTTCAGAATTAGAGACCTGGATATACATCCCAGCTTTGATGAGTTTGCCAGTGAATTACTAATTGTGTGGCTATGGGCCAATTACTCAACCTATCTGAGCTCTGGTGGCCTCACCTATACATTGGTGACAGGATCTCTTCAATCCATCCTCACTGGATCTAAATCCCTTACCCTGGTTTACCAGGCCTTCCCCTCCTGGCTCCTGCCTATCCCTCTGCTCAGCTACCATACTGTACTTCACAGCCCCACACGCTCACAGGCTGTTCCCGTTGCCTGAAACTCGCTCCATCCCAGCCCCACCTGTCATCTTCCTTCCTGCTGGGTCTTCACCACATCTCGGTTTAACAGTCACTGCCTGGGCGAGGCCTTCCTTCATCCTCTACTTTAGACCAAGCTAATGCCTGTCTGCTGGCCAGTGTTTCCCAAACTTCTGTGTACATATAAATGAATCACCCAGTGATCATGCCATATTTTACACGGCATGTCTGGGTGGGGCCCTACATTTGTTATTTCTAACAAGCTATAGGTGATCTGATACTGTAATCGAGCAGGACCCTGTGGGGCCTTCCCAGGACAGACGCCTATGCTGTAGCTTCTCTCTGAAGTACTTAGATAATAGTATCTGATGCGTATTTCCTGGGTTGTTATACAGATGCTAAAACCACCACCAAATGGAAGAAATGGACTACATGGTGAACATGAGCATGTAGCCCCCAGACCTACTGGCACCTAAAGATTGAAAATGTTAACCCCTGTGACACCACCTTCAATCTCACCATCAACCAATCAGAGAAATGTTCATGAGCTGATCACATACCTTGGGATGTCCTTCCCTCACCTTGCCTTTGAAAATGCTTTGCTGAAACCCTTTGGGGACTTCAGGGTTTTAGAGCATGAGCCACCTGTTCTCCTTGTCTGGCGCCTTACAATAAACGCCGCACTTTCCTTCACCACAACCGGATGTCAGTAAATTGCCTTTACTGCACGCAGGTGAGTGGGTCTGTTTGGTTCAGTAACAATGTTGCTGGGAGGAGTACCCTTGAGAGTGACACGGCACCCCTGCATGCCTGTAATCACTTGTTTAATGATATCTGTCTTCCTGCTAGACTAAGATTCCCTACTCCAGCCCCTAGCACAGTGCCTAGACAAGAAGTGCTCAAGAAATGTTGGCTGATTAAACTGCGCAATATCTATAATGTCTTTAGCCTGATTTCTAGTCAGACTAAAAAGGATTCAATAAATGGTATCAGCCATTATTAATAATAATATTATTATATGCTCACTACAGCTTCTTGAGGCAAGAACCATATCTTTTACTTCTTTTCCACCCCAAATAGTTCTTAGAATGGTCCTGGACACAAAACCCAGGCCTAGAATGTGTTTATTAAATGGATGCCTAAAGGAACAGTGAATGAGAGACCCTGGTCCATGGCCCTTTATGAGTGTCCAACGTACGTAGAATGTCACAATTAAAACATCCCCAGCCTTTCATATAAACCCAAACCCTCCTTTCTACCAATTCCTGCTTGTGGTTAGGAGCACAGAGTTAGGAGCACACACACAACAGAGGCCAAAGAGTTACTGAGAAATCCTCAGAGCAAACAAACAAGTGACAGCCCAGGAAGGAGGGTATTGTTTTAAAAATTATTTCCTTAGTCCTCAAAGAACTGGAACAAAGCAGGATTGTGCTGGCTGCCTCCCCTGCAAGAATTCACATTCTAGGCCTGTCTAAATGCTACTCAGAATACAATTACTAAACCCAACGAGCAGCAGCCACAGGCGGGGGCTGGGATGCTAGCCCTCCCACCAGCTTCACAGCAACTTCAGGCAGTGAACTTCAGCTCTCTGCATTCAGCTTTTCTGATTACCCAACCCGGCTCCCCGCCTCCATTTTGTTCCTTTTGGCCTACACCATGCTGTCTTCTTCAGGCCAGAGAGTGGGCAGAGCTGTGTGCAGTTCACAAGCTTCTAAACAAAATAATCTCAAGGAGACGAGTGGACCAGGCCATCTCCAGGCAACCTAACCCACTGGCAGAACGAATTCCCTTCATTCTCAACCTCCTACAGATTAGGGAGGAAAGTAGAAACCTGGGGAAGGCGCTTGAAGACTTTGTACCTCCAAGTAGGTGCTTATAGAGCTAGAGGGGCCACTTACTTATACAAAGGGGGTTGGAAACATCAACCCGCAAATTCAAATGTAGGGTCCTAAGTATTTAAAACATGAGTCTTGAGTGCTGATCTGCATTTTCTTCACATGAAGAAAATGTAAGAAAATAGGATTAAAATCAAACCAACAAATATTTACTAGGAAAGATACTGTGGGGGATAAATAGAAATAAATAAGCTAGAACACTGTCCATGTGGTTTACAATCTTGTTAGGGGGATGAGATAAATAAGAATAGTAAATAACAATGTGTCATTTAAGTAATGCCTCAAGGCTACAATATCAGAGATATTACATTAAAAAGTTAAATGAATAGTTCAGGTATTCCAGTTTATAGGCAAGGCCTTTCTGGAGACCACATCTTAAAGCTCACTTTTGTAAGGTGAAATCCTGTTTCGGTCACTCCAGCCACATTCCGTGTCGTCAGCTAAAATCAGAATGTGAATGAATAAAGGCAGTGAGAATGGATGCTCTATTAGGCAGTACCCAAAGAGCAGAGATCAATGACACAAAGGGGCAGATGTGTTCAGAACCCTGATGTACAACAGCAAAAGTGCTTCGGAGTTCAGAGAAGGAAGAGCTTGTGGGAGACACATGGGGAGGGGTGGTGGCTGCCAGGAGGTGGGATGGGGGCTCTTGAGCAAATTGTTAGACAGTCTAGGTCTTGGAAGATTAAAGAAGGTGTAGAAATTAAGTCTGGCAGGAAAGTCATGAGTCATTTGATACTAGGTTGTGTTTGTGCAACGATTCAAGCCCGGTCTTGAGGGTAGGAAGGATGCCAATTTGAATGGAGAGGAAAGTTCGTGCAGAAGAGCAGTGGAAGAGGACCTGGAAAGAACGTGGAAAACTCTGAATGCTTGACTAGAGGTTTTTTCTTTTTAAATTTTGCAAGTTCCATAGAATACATCCTTGCAGTAAAAGATTCAAGTAATACGGAACCCTTAACACCTTCTTCTCTCACTCAAGTCTCTTCTACTAGACAACACTGTTATTGGCTCTGTGGCTATCCTTCTGTCAGGCTAGAGACTTCATGTAACAGGCAATGGGGACTCACTGGAACTTTCTAAGCCAGGGACTGTGTTCAAATTGGGAACAGTCAGCAGAGGTGAGCAGGTGACTCCTCAAGAACAAAGTAATGCAAGGCACGAGGTTGAAGAGAGTGAATGGTGTAGGCAGAAGAGAGTGAGCAAACAAGCTTGAAGACGACATTGAGATTGACTGATGGAAACTGGGAATGAGGGAGATTCATCACAGACAGAAAGGAGAATAGGTGGTAAAATATTTTAAAGGGAGGAGCTGAAGGGGAGACCAGGAGTACAGAGGACAAGGTCCACCACAAACAGAACAAAGATGATAGGAATACAGGGTTTCCAAAGTCAGGACTAGCTGCACCAGCCAAGATGGTGAGGCAAGTGGCTGCAATACTGATTTAGAACCGAGCGAAGCCCAGAGGGCTGATTCAGTATCCCAAGCAGGAAAGGCCTCCAAGGAATAACAGAGGCCAACAAAAGGTGGTAGGCAGATGGATCTAGTCAGTATTTTAAAACCTGACCTGTTACCTGCCTCAGTGGTAAAATAACTGTTCTTGCTACACAGTAGCCACTCAATAAATGTTGGATTGAATGTTCTCAAGCCTAAGTTACAAGGACCAAAAATATGGGTATGGAAGACACCATTGGTTTCCTACCCAACACCCATCCCTCCTTCTTCCTTAGTTTTCAGGACCCCACTTTTTCCTGGTGGTACCAGGCTCAGGGAAGGTGAATCTCCCTCTTGCTCCAAGGGATGAGCCATGATTTGGCTAAATCAGAACGGTAACACCATCTCCTTTTGCTTGTGCTTGGTTTAGTAATGGCCAAGTTGGTCTATGAGACATAAGAGGAAATCAGCCGGGGAAACTTCTGACAAAGATTTTTATCTCTGTCAAAGATACAGCAGAGGCCTGACATTTTATTCCTTCCAAGAACTTGACTATTTTAGGATATGATGCTTGGAAGTATGGCACACATCCCATAAGCATGAGGTGCTAAACCTGGGGACTAAGGATCAACAAACTTAAGATACCAAAGAGGAAAGACAGCAAAAGTTGGATCCTTTATAACATAAGTCCTGCCCCAAACCTGAGGCTACCTACCTTCAGACTGCTTATTCTGAGAGGTAACTAAGTGTCCTTTTACTTAAGCCTCTGTTATGTAGTCATTCTGTTCACAGTCATCTGAAGGCTGGCAAATGATAACTGGTGAGCCAATCAAGCTTTTACTAAGACCCTGAAATGTTTAACTGGGCAACAAAGTTCTTGCTGTATACTGGACACAGTGAACAAGAGGAGGGAAAGGGGGAGAAGCTGAACAGAGCAGGGAAAGGGACTAAAACAGCTATAGAGCAGCCCAGGAAGTCGTAAACTCAATTCAGTTCAAACCAGTGCAGTGCAATACAATGCAACTTAATGTAATTCAACAAATATTACTCCCTGTCTTCTCTGTACAAAGCCCTTTGGGGAATAAAATGCTAAACACATGGCCCGCGATGTTCCAGGAATCTCTTTCTCCTTTCCTTTAGCAATTATAGACTAAGTACCAAGCTCTGTTACTAGATCACTTCTTGGCCTACTTCGAAGGTTCTGTTTCCCTTCCCTGTACTTCAAACATGGCTGTTTCCCAGGGTCTCCCTCTCAAGCAATATCTTCTTAGTCTACACCCCCCCTCCCCCAGAGAATATTATCTTTGCCTCCTAATTGATAAGGCTCCCAATCAATTTCTCATGTCCTTCCTCCTCTCCCACAATTAAATCCATATTTACAGTTGTTGACTGACCATCTCTGCTTGGGTCTCCCATAGGTACTTTAAAAACAACATAATTAAACCAGACCTATGATCTTCTCTACCAAACCTCTCCCTCTTCCTTATGGTCACATGATCAGTGAATGACACCATTATCCACTTGGCTAGACTTGAGAACCCTAAGCTTCCCACATCCAATTCCTATCTATAGATATTTTGGCTCCCAGGTATCTAATTATTCTATCTCTTACTATTCATGCTTCCTGCTGTGCTTTAGTTCAAGTCTCCACAGGATCACTACAAAACCTGGTAATTGTTTTCCTGCTGCCTAATAATATTTATCTTTGAGCTTCAGCAAGGTATATGGTACAGTTCTGCTTTGCTGTGGCCACAGAAGTTGTAGACTTCCTTAGGACCTAGAGCATTTGGGTCAAAAGGCTAGGTGGATTTCCTCAGCCCAGCTCAGTGACTGTCACTAATTACGGTCTCTACTTTTCATCCTTTGTTCCAGGTTGGGTTGGGTGTCCTGCTCACCATCTTGTCCACCTGGTCCAGCAAGGTGAGTGAACATCAACTGACTACAGCAGAATGTCAGACTGCAGGACTCTGAGCTACTGTATCTGCTTCTGGTGCTTGGGATTGAGTTGGGCTGCCAGTGGCATGAAGGCATGGGATGTGATGGGGAAGGGTTTGAGGGTGTCTAGAAGGAGGGATGCACCTAAGCTGGAGAAGCAGATGGTCCATTGAGAAGCCTGGGATTCAACGACACATCGTTGAAGGGCATGAGCTCAGCCAAGGCCTGGATGGCGGGAGTCCCGGGCTCTAGTTCTTACCAAGTCATTTAACCCTCTGGGCCTTTGTTTCCCTCCTTCACAAAACAGAGGTGTTACAAAGCAAGACTCTGTATGCTAGCCCAAGCTCCCCAACCTTAAATAATTCTGGATCCTTCTACCAGAAGTGAAAAGTATGGGCCAGAGGTGAAAGGTAGGACTGTTTACCTATTTCATCATTTATATGTATAAACTGTGAAATTACATCATAGTTCCATTTGTAATGCAACTATATATTTCATTCATATAGTGTAATGCTGTCCAGTAGAAATATAATAATGCAAGCCATAAGTGTAATTTTTAATTTTCTAATAGTCATATTAGAAAACTATAAAGAAACAGGCAAATAGAAACAGGTGAAATTAAGCTTAATATATTATATTTAACCCAATATTAAAAAATTAGCATTTCAACATGTAAGCAATATATCAAAATTATTAATGAGATAGATTACATTGGACACAGTTATTAAGTCTTCAAAATCCAGTGTATTCTACATTTACAGCACACCTCAAATCGGGCCAGCCACATTTCAAGTGCTCGATAGCCATATGCGGCTAGTTGCTACTGTACTGGACAGCACAGCCCTCGACCAAGCAGCTGGCAGCAGCACATACCAGATGTGCAAGGCCAACTTACATCATCCTTTTGGGCCACCAGGTGACTGCAGCCACATGAGTGACTCCAGGCATGACCATCAGAAGAATGTCCCAACCAAGCTCTGCCTAAATTGTTGACCAGAGAATTGTGAATAAATGATATGATGGTTGTTTTAAGCCCCTAAGTTTTGGGGGTGGCTTGTTACGTGGCAACAGAAAATTGATACAGCAGTAGATAGTGCTGCTGTCTTTACTAAAGAAATGAAGGTCTTAAGAGTTCAAGGGACGAAGGGATTAACTATTCAAGAGGGTAAAGAAGAGTGAATGTAAAAGTAATTTTCAAATTGGTAGTCAGTGTCAGAGATCGACTTTATTTCAATTCTGCCAACTCTAAGCCCCACTTTTACGCTTGTATATTGCTTGCTCAACCATCACATGCCTACACAGATGCAAGGCACATCCTTGGTGCTAAGTATTAACAGAGGAGTCCACAGAACCTTTTTCCCTGGGCTGGGTTAGGTGCAGGGCTCCATGGAGGAGGACCGGAGAAGACGTTTTCTTTGTAGACTAGTTTTGTTTGACCAGAGGTTGCGGCACAGCAAACTAAACGGCAGCTGTTGTTGCTACCTGGGCATCTTTCCTCGTCATCTCCATCCACAGGAAAACTAATAATGCTTCCTGGCACCACCCCCAGCCCCACTCTGTGCCCCACACTCTTGCTGGTATTGAAAGAAAATCTATCTTGCCTCCTGTCCATTGTGGTGTACGGGTGTGTGGTCAAGTGCCTCTGAGCCACATCTGTCACCAGGGCCTTTGGCCTTTCCTTCCAGCCCCAGACACTGCTGTAGTGACCAGCTCTGTAGAGCTACGCACTTCACACAGGCACCACCCAACCGTGCCTAGACTTATGCCCACTTCCTGTACCTCCTGCTTCCGGCCTTAGGGCTTCCTATTTACACTGGGGGTTGAGACACAGCAGGGCCTACTCAGGGAGACTGGGCATGTGCAACCCAGAAATGCAGGGGAATTACACCCAGTGGGATGAGCCTTTGGCCCATGGGAGGGGGGACCCCTTCCGCTCCTGACTGATTGTCCTGAGGAGCAGTCAGTTCTTCAAACCCTGAAAGACTGAACCACTGGTTGGGCTTGATACCAAGTGCTAGCCAGATCAATAAAGTATCCTCATGTTGGCCTGCCCTTTCCCTGCATCTCGCCTTCTCCTTCACTTCTGTTCTCTGGGATTGCACTCCCTGATAAAGGTGCAGCACGTAAGCCTTCGCCTTAGGCTCTGTGTTCTAGGGACTCCAGGCCAGATGCCAAGTAATCTAGGCTTTTTCCAGCTGGTAGATCTTTACGTTCCACCCTCAAATATGACGTTAGGCATCTTATGCTTAGCTGCCTCAATGAAGACCCAAATTTCTTTGGCTCCCAATTGAGGTAACACTTTCTCTACCATCCCACTCTGCTTGCCCAAGGCCCGGCCCATGACCAGAGCACCAGACCAATGGGCAAACACCAGGCATACATGCACTGTCATTCCCCTCTACCACTCCTCTTGGAAAAGGGCCCCTCACTTTCCAAAGACACAGACACTGTTTTTCTTAAGTACTTTTACTTGTGATGCTTAAAATACTTCACTTCTCCCCTTCTCCTGGTATGACTTCATGCCTAGTTTAGGAACAAAAGCTTGAGTTTCACATGCCCCCTCGATTTACCTGTAAAATGCATGGGTTGGGTGCCTTACAGCCTGCCTTGTATTGCTGCCTAGATCTTCATGTAGAGCAGACTGGTTTTCTCAAGCATCCTGGAGGCACTGTGAAGGCACACGCCAGGTCTCACACAGCTCTGGCCCCTGGGCCACTCCCAGCACAAGCACACCCGGAGCAAACACTATCTGAATGAATGGATGGGGGAAGGGGTGGATGTTACCAAGGAGGTGTCTCAGGAGATTTAAAGTGCTGACTAACTCTTCTGCAGGTCTAACACCCGGCGAGTCAGCCGCATCTGCCTCCGTGCAGTGCAGCACCCTAAGCAGGGCAGCTCTCAGAGACAGGGGAGGCCCCAAAAGACCCTGCTGGTCTCATGTGCTCACTCTGTTACAGTGCAACCAGAAAGGGTAGTCAGTTACTGCGGGGGAATTACCCTTTGAAGCCTGCATCCTGATGCTGCGAGAAGGTTGGGTCTGGTTACAATTAGTAGCAAAGCACTGATGTTAATGGATTCTACAAATTTGTCCTCTGAAGACCTGATGACAGCTCCCAGCATCCAGAGAGATCACCGACTACCACACGGTATGTTTACCTTCCATGACTGTTCCTGGGATCTGGGAACTCTTACAAGCCTCTATTTTAACCTGACTGAAGGAAACAAGGATGATAGACATTTGAAGCTGGACTACCTGCTTCCGGGAAAATGGCCTGGAGGAAGAGAAACACAAAGTCCTGGGATCTAACAAGACATTTACCACTGTGGAGAGACGTGGGTAAAGCAAACTGTAAACCATGAAACTCTATACAGAAAGGCAGTATCATCTGCTGATACAGAGTAAAAAAGATGCTAGGGCTTCCCTGGTGGCTCAGTGGTTGAGAGGCTGCCTGCCGATGCGGGGGACGCGGGTTCGTGCCCTGGTCTGCGAAGATCCCACATGCCGCGGAGCGGCTGGGCCCGTGAGCCATGGCCGCTGAGCCTGCGCGTCCGGAGCCTGTGCTCCGCAGCAGGAGAGGCCACAACAGTGAGAGGCCTGCGTACCGCAAAAAAAAAAAAAAAAAGATGCTATTCTGAGCCAACAGGGATTCTGTGGATTAACGACCACATCTGTTTCACTGTTCCCCTCTGTTAACCTGGATAATGGAGCACTAGAACAAAAAGAGTCATTTCTGATGACCTCAATAATGGGCGTCTTGCTTTAAAATTTAAAAAGGAAGTAACCTAGCCACTTAGTTCCCTGACCCTGGATAGGGTGGAAAAATGATGCTGATACACACGTTTTAGGAATTCTACACCTGCTTGCTATTGATCTAACGGCATTGATAGAAGGATTTTATAAACCAAGCACAAAGAAAATGCTATACAGTGTTAATTTTCCTTAAATTTAAAAATATAATAATTGGTTTTGAAGTCTCACAATATCCTCTTGAGTCACCTGAAGAGACATTTGGGTTTTTGCAGACTTGGGCTGGAACCGTTGAGTTGGCAAGTCTACAGCCTGTTCTTTCTTCTCCTTCAGCCCCCAACACTCTGCCAATTCTAGGAGTCGCTGCTCTAGATCCCTCCAGACAAGACTGGATCCCAAGGGAGACACATTCTTCAACCCTCAAGCTGGCACCTACTTGTAAGCAGCAGGCACTAGGCCTCCCAACTGGCCCCTCTAATTAAAGGGCAGCATGAGATTCCCTGGAGGTGACGTAGCCCCAGAGACTGCTGGGTGGTGGCAAAAACCAATTCAAGTAGTTGGCTATTTCTTGCAAAATGCCCAGCCCTGGAACCCTGCCTGACAGCATTCTAGCCCTCTTGTCACACTCATTAATTAATTCTACAAGTATTTCTTAATCTCTACTACATGTGAGGTCTTCCCACGCCATCACCTGGCATGCTGCCTCCCAGATTACAATCATATTCCATATAGAGAACTTAAGGTGCAGTGTAATGGGGTTGGACCCACTGATTCCAGACTTCATTCTGCAATGCAGTGGGAGTGTTTGGGGCTGGCAAGATTTGATGGACAAGAATACACACTATCACATAAATGCCCAAAGACAAAGAGGGAGGCACATATGAGTGAAGACTGGTGGCAGTGAAATCAGAGCAGAGCCAAGGGGTAGAAGAGCAAAAGCCTAGGAGTCATTGCAGTCTCTGGTAGTAAACTGGAAATAACAAGGTCTCTTTATCACAAGGCCTTAGGGCAGTTGATTCACCTTCCAACATTAGCACCAGATGGGTAAGAGCCAGGGACTGTTCCAGCTCTGTTTACCCACTAATTTGTTAATAGCAGGTCCATATTTCTAGCCTCAAGCTCCCAGAATCCAAAGCAAATCAGGTTCCTCAAAAAACTAAACATAGAATTACCATGTGATCCAGCAATTCCACTTCTGAGTATATACCCCAAAGAACTGAAAGCAGGGGCTCGAAGAGATATTTGCACACCCATGTTCATAGCAGCCTTATTCACAATAACCAAGAGGAAGAAGCAACCCAAGTGTCCATCAATGGATAAATGGATGAATAAAATGTGGTGTATACATACAGTGGAATATTATTCAGCCTTCAAAAGGAATTGAATTCTGACACATGCTTCAACATGGATGAACCTTGAAGACATTGTGCTAAGTGAAATCAGCCAGACACACAAGGACAAATACTGTGTGATTCCACTTATATGAGGTACCTAGAGTAAAGTCATAGAGACAGAAAGTAGAATGGTGGTTGCCCGGAGCTGGAGGACAAAGAAATGCGGAGTCGTTGTTTAGCGGGTACAGAGTCTCAGTTGGGGAAGATAAAAAATGTTCTGGAGATGGATGTGGTGGTGATGTGGTGGTGATGGCTTCATAATAATGTGTACTTAGTATACTTAAAATGGTTAAAATATTAAATTTTGTGTTGTGTGTATTTTATCACAATGTTTTAAAAAGAAAATCAAACACAAGTTATTCCTGTGATGCAATAAAAATCATGACACAGTTGTACTAAAGGGGATAACAGGCCAGATTATTTGAAATCAGGAAGGTCGTACAAAATCTTAAAACCTTACACTCACGTTAACTAGTCTCCAACCAAGAAATAAAAATTTGAGAATTTAATTCTCAAATAATAATTTGAGAAATAATAATTTGGACTGGGCTTACTGAATACCTGGGTTTCAGATCCAGCTTTGTCACTAATCTAATTATACAACACTTGGTGAGGGAGTCACTCCTCCCTATACCTCAGTTAACCGACATGTACAATAAAGGGGTTAGATGTGATGACCAAAGCCCCTTTCAGTTAGGTCAGGGGGTCTCAGAACATGGTCCAGGAGCAACAGCATCACCTGGGATTATATTAAAGTGCAAATTATCGAGCCCCACCCGAGACTTACTGAATCAGAAGCTCTGTGCATGAGCCCAGCCACCTGGGTTTGAATAAGCTAAGAGGTTTGAGAACCACTAACATGAAACATTTTATGTTTTTATAATTGATAATGAACTCAGTAAGCCACATTTTTTTTTTTTTTTTGCGGTACGCGGGCCTCTCACTGTTGTGGCCTCTCCCGTTGCGGCCTCTCCCGTTGCGGAGCACAGGCTCCGGAC
>NW_006798649.1:988347-992446 GCF_000442215.2 Lipotes vexillifer | reverse complement strand
ATCTTCCCAGACCGGGGCACGAACCCGTGTCCCCTGCATCGGCAGGCGGACTCTCAAACACTGCGCCACCAGGGAAGCCCCAAGCCACATTTTTAATAAAATAAAAAGCACAAATATCCAAACACATAAAACAAATGCATTAGGAAATGAAGAGGATAATCACTTTTTAAAAACATGAGATGTAAATATAAAGTAGCAAAATCATTTAAAAAAATCAGAATTAATGTACCCAAACGAGTACTGTTCTTAAAATAATAACATATCACCTGTGTTCTAAGGATGCAGTCCTCGCGCAAAACATTTTTAAAATTTTATTTGGAACCGTTTTCTGAGTCAGTGTAGAAGCTGGATGAAATCAGCTTCATTTGTTTGCAACTAAAAGCATCTTCATTCAGCTTGATCCTATACTTACTTTCTTGATTAGGCTGCTCCCTGAAATCAAATTCCCTCTAAGAAGAACACTGCCCCTCACTGAGGAAGAATGAACGTGCCACAGGCTCAGAGGCACATTCCAAAGCAGAGCTCACACGTGTTCTAAATAATGACAGACGTGTGTGTCTGGCATCTCAGAGTGCCCATCTGGAAAGGGGCAACACTCGCTGCATCTGAGCTCAGACCTGAGAGCTGGCGGTGGAGCAAAAGACCACCCCACCTGGCCAATCCCTCCCTTCAGAGTGAGTGGAATGGCCATCACCACTTTACAGGTGAAGCCGCTAAGGCCAGAGGGGCTGATGGATTTGCCGAAGGCGAGGGAACTAACAGGTGGAACCAAAACTGCGCTTTCCTAAAGAACCCTGCATAGGCTAAGACCTTGGAGCTTGGGAGTGGGAGCTGGACAAGAATGGAAGGCCCACCCCACCAGGCTATGATGTCAGATTGGAAGAGGAGTCTCCAGCTCAGCTGCTTTCTTCAGCAAACAATAGACTCTTTTGAATTTACCGAATATTTTGGCAGCAGCCCTGGTCGATTCTTTCTCCTGCGGTGGGTTGGAAAATATTTCTAGCATCCCACAGAGTCCAGTGAGAGTGAAGAGGGTGAAAGATTCCTCCTCTATCTATAGCCACACAGACTTTCTGGCCTTCGGGAAGGAGGCACCTATCCACCAAGCCCCTGGGAGGGCAAGGCGAGGGTGAGGATGGAGCTTTCTGTTCCCCCGGCTACTGGCCACTCGGAACTTCTGCCTGCCCCTCAGCAGGAGGGTTTTCTCCTTGCTCCACGTGTGTTATTCTAAAGTGTTCACTTGCGGGGGCGGGGACATACTAAAAGTGGAATATTACTTTGAATGTATATCAAGTTTTTTCCTAATCCCACCCGTAACCCCTCAAAAGGCCTTTAAAATCCTCTTCTTCCCTTTGCAGATCTCTCCCCATGTATGCTGTGCACTATCCTTTGTTTTATGTGTAATTCTCCAGCCAGACTACGTGCCCAGTGGCTGATGCGTGATCCTCTTTACTTTTCACAGCATCCTGCATAGTGTTGGCACCGTGCAGGCACTCAGCTGTCCTGTGGTGCTGATGGGGACGCTAAGTTACCTTATCACGTTTGCCTACTGGGGCTGGGTACTCAGATAAGTGCTCTGTGGATATGGATTATCTCAGTGAATCCCCACATGGTGCAAGGTGCCAGGGGCTATTAAATCCACTTTTCAGATAAGAAAACTGAGGGTCAAAAAATTAAGTAGCCTATTCAAGGTCAAGGGGAGGGGCTTGGGTGCAAATCTATGTCTCCCTGGACTCCAAAACCAGAGCTCTTAACACTTAGACATGGCCTATTTCTCAAGGTCCTAAATTAAGGAGTTAGAAAAACCCTGACCTAATCTTCTACTTCAGGTATTCCTGCCCCAGCCAGGTCTGCCTGTTCCCTTCCTAACCTCCACACTCTCCTGCCTCCAGGCTGGGGGTGGGGGGCAGGAGGAAGGGACCTCAAAGCCCACGTGGTGGTTTTAGGAACCTCCACCAGGATGACTGACCCTGGAAGAACAAGCGGGAGGTGGACAGGAAGCTGTGGACAGAGAAGGGTAGGGCATCGCGGGGCACGGACATCCTTTTCCTCAGGCCTAGCTGCCTTTCCACTCGGGAGCCACTCTATACACAGACATTACCTGCAGGGCTGACAGTCCCCCAGACACAGTCCTGCCTGAAGCCTGACAGGGTGAGGAAGCCACATCACAGCCCCGTGTCCAAGGAGAATAACTGTCACTCCAGCAGACAGCAGGATACATTTATTTTAACTTCTCAAAGCAAACCTCAATGCTTATGCGTGAGATGCACGGGCCAAAACTGAGGTGTTGAGGTATTGCTGCCCGTATCTCGTGGCCCACCTGGGTTCCTGTCCTAAACAGGAGATGGCAGAAAGAGCACTGAGCTGCATATCCCGATTCTTCTGTCACTCTCTGGGCCTCAAGCACCCCATCCCTACAACAAGGGGGTCGCTGCGTGGCTTATAAAGGGCCTCCCAGATCCTCAGGTCTGCAGTCTGTGACCAGGCTGGGAAGCCACCTTGCCAATCACATGCTGCTGCACCAGCCGGGCTGCAGACAACGGAGAGCCGATGCAGGAGATAGGGCCGTATCCTGGCCCACTCCCTGGGAATTTGACCCTGCTCCCCCTCAACCTCAGGCAAGCTTTGACAGTCTCCCAAGGAAAATGCTGACCTCTGGTCTGGTTGATTCCCAGTTAAACAAAGGACTGCAAGCTGGTGAGCTGGGGACCGTCTTCCCCAGGGCTGGGTCATCTTCCACCTGCCAGCTGACTCCCACGCACCCTCCATGCCCCAGCTGCACAGGCCACAGGAGGGGGGCCAATGCTCCCTGGAGGGGATCATGCCAACATGACTTCAGTGACACATAAGTGATGAGGACGGGGCCAGAAAGCAGAGTTTATGGGTTACTGCTCTGCTGCAGTCCCAGCCCTTGCACAGCTGTCACTCAAATTCAGGCTTTCAGAGCATGAAGCACCCTCATCTTAACCGCTTCACCTTGTTCTATCCAAGTTCAGATTCCATTTCGGCCAGGCACACATGCTCCCCAGTGGCCGCTGAGGGCTTGCCCCATATGGCTTCTTAGCATTACAAACCAGGCCCTCAAAGCGAGTCACCCAAAGCTCTTCTGTCCTGTATTAAGACCTGCCCCTTTCTTCTAACTACTGCTTAAGATCTGTTTTCCAGAAAGTCCTCCAGAGTCCACCTCCAATGCACCCTACCTCGTAAGCCCTTATGTGCATGATTTCCAACAGCTACACATGGATTTCCCAAACTTGACTAACATACAGACATCTTCCAAAGGAAAAAAATCCCCAAACTCCCATGAGCACATCCAAGAACCCCCAGGGGTCTGTATACCCCAGTGTAAGAGGTACTGTCTTAAGAAACCAAAATCTAATTTTATGAACAATGTCTTTCAACTGCAAATTAGAATTGCAAAAGAGAAGTTTTCTCTTTTAACAAATTTTTAAAAAGTTTATTGTATAGTTGATTTACAATGTTGTGTTAGTTTCTGCTGTACAGCAAAGTGATTCATTTATACATATATATACATTCTTTTTCATATTCTTTTCCATTATGGTCTATCCCAGGAGATTGTATATAGTTCTGTGTGCTATACAGTAGGACCTTGTTATCTGTTCTATATGTAATAGTTTGCATCTGCTAATCTCAAACTCCCAATACATCCCTCCCCCACCCCCCTCCCCCTTGGCAACCACAAGTCTGTCCTCTATGTCTGTGACTCTATTTCATAGATAAGTTCATTTGTGTCATATTTTGGATTCCACATATACATGATATCATATGGTATTTGTCTTTCTTTTTCTGACTTACAGAAGTTTTCTCTTTACAACTGGTGGAGTAATATAAAAGCAATTGTAAACATTCTCACAGAATCAAATGCAATCCTCTGAGCTACACAGTTTGTCACTTAGTCATCCAATATTTATTGAGTGCTTCACATGTGCCAGGTGATGCTCTTAGCAATGGGATTCAGGGGCAAACAAGACACTGTCCCAGCTCCGGAGGAGCAGACCTTCCAGGAGGGGAGGCAGGCAATCAAACAGTGAACAAGTAAATACACAAGTGCTGTGAAGAAAAGCAGAGCAGGGAAAGA
>NW_006798649.1:987690-988299 GCF_000442215.2 Lipotes vexillifer | reverse complement strand
GGAAAGAGGTAAGTGAGGGGTGTGGGAAGAAAGGAAGGGCTGATTTGACACAGGGTGGTCAGGAAATGATATCAAAGCAGAGGCCTGAATAAGGTGAAGGAGGAGGAGGTGATGGGGGAAACAGCTCTAGGCCAAGGGAATAGCAAGGAAGGGCCCCAAGGCAGCAGCCAGCTGGAATCCTGAGGAAGAGCCCAGAGCCCAGTGTGGCAGAAACCAGGGAGCCTGGGGGAGGAATGGGTGGGAAGGGGCCAGGTACAGTACTGAGTACACCATGGAGGTGAGTCTGACTTTATGGGAAGCATGAAGGGAGGCCACTGGAGGGCTTAAAATAAGGAAGCCATGGCTTTTTCCTTCTCTTTCTTTGTCCCCTACCCTGTGTCTTCCTGTGCATCTGGTTGTCCGCCTCAAACTGGGAGCCCACTGAGCGCATGGGCTTTTCCCCTCTCATACCAGGAGCTCCCTGATGGCACAAACTATGTTTCCCCTTCCTTCTGATACCTCCTTTTAGCCTCCAGGACAGGGCCCAAACCCTAAACCCTACCTGCCACTTAAAGTGCAGCAGCTCCACACAGGTGTGGCCTACCTCAGGTGCACCGCTGCCCGCCCCCC
>NW_006798649.1:987296-987680 GCF_000442215.2 Lipotes vexillifer | reverse complement strand
GGCTGGGCCACCTGAGGCCCTTAGAGGAGCCAAGGTGGCAGCTCAGGCAAAGCTGGTCCCTGCCCATTATGCTGAAGCGCCATCATGGAGAACACACCAACACCAAGGCCTGTATCACTGCAACAGCCTTGAGGCCTCCACTGCCACCACTGCCCCAAGGGAGCCTCAGTTGCCCGTATCCAGAGCAACCAGCATTTGTGAGTTGCAGTCCCTGGAGGGCAGGCAGCATCACTCTTGCCATTTATTCTGAGTGGAGACACGCTTTTCTCCTGCTGGTTTGGAAGCGCTCAATTCCTAAAAGAGGTGTCCTCGGGCTTCCCTGGTGGCGCAGTGGTTGAGTCCGCCTGCCAATGCAGGGGACACGGGTTCATGCCCTGGTCCGGG
>NW_006798649.1:955612-987273 GCF_000442215.2 Lipotes vexillifer | reverse complement strand
GCGTCCGGAGCCTGTGCTCCACAACGGGAGAGGCCACAACAGTGAGAGGCCCGTGTACCGAAAAAAAAAAAAAAAAAAAAAAAAAAAGAGGTGTCCTCATCCACTTTCATCTATTTCCTCTCTCTGTCAGCCAGGTGCAAATGGAGATGATATGCTGCTTTGAAGATGGGATATTCTCCTGGGTTCTATTTGAAGCTGATACTGCATAAAACCTTGCTTCTATATTACCTGGGAACTCAGAGTGGGGAAACCAGAAAAAAAACAAATCACACACCTGGAAGGAACTTGAGATGTTTCATTCTCCTGCCTCTGAACCAGATGGCCCCTGGCCCCATCTCACGGCAAAAAAAAAAAAACTTTAAAAAAATGAATTAAAAATTAAATTAAAATGCTAATAATAAACATTTTCCTTTCCTTAAAAGAGATCCCAGCCTGGGACTCTGATTTCAACGTTTCATATTTCTTTTTGATCAGGCAGGCAGAGCTTTCTACATTTATCTTACACTACAGGTTACAGCTTAAACATGGGTAAGGATGAGGGGCTTTCCTGGGATGAGTGGAAAAGAGAGTCATAGGTTTTCCTTTAAAATAAGTAATTTACTGCCCCCTGCTACAGAGGTATTTGCTGATGCAACCTTAGAAAATATGTTCAAACTCAAAGCAGGCCTCCATGCGAAAGAAACTGGGCACACCAAGCTGACTTCATCCCAGAAAGAGAGGAATGGCACCACCAGCTGCTCTTGTGACTGAGGGCCCACCCCACTAGAACCCAAAACCACCTGATACCTAGACTAAGTCAAACCAGATCAGAAACTGTCCCTTCGTTATACTTAAAACCACTTCTCTCATTCCCACAACTCCTCTCCCTTGAGAGATGCCAAATCTTCTTTTAAATAAAAACAGAACAAACCTAGCTCATTCTCTTCTCTCCATCCCTTTCTGCAGCCTCAGGAAAGAACTCTTTCTGAAGTTCCAGTCTTCAGCCTTCCCCTCCTCCCAAAGAACTCCCCTGTCTTCAAAATAAAAATAAATCCCACAGTCCTCTGTAAAGTCGAGAGGAAAAATATACCTACCATTTGGCTGCCCCCAATCCTATGAGAAAGCACATCTCGCGGGGTTTTATATACGCACGTTCCTGCAGCTTAAGAGACAGTCCCCGGCCCCCTCTACCTTCTCCCACCTGTGCCTGAACTTCTCATTCTGCTCAGATGGGGCAGCACAAACACAATCAGCTCCACGCCCTGCCAGCTACGTGGGAGGCAGTGAGCCCCAGTTTCCTTGTCTACAAAACAGACACAATTGTACCCATCTTACAGATTGTGTTGGGGGGTATAATCAGACAATGTACATAAAGTGTCTGGCACACACACATGTTAGTTGTTACTAGCTGTTATTTTTGTGGACCACAAATTTCTCGAGAGCAGATACCAACATTACATAGTTGGATTCCCAGCATTTAGCGCAGTGCCTGGCACATGGTGGATATTTAAAAAAAAATAAAAATAAAAATGTTTGTTAAATAAATCTAGTTGAAGAGGCCATAAGCTTATTTCCCACTGGTCCCCGCTCCAACCTAAGACTGCCTCGGCTGTTCCCCTAAGGGAATGGTTATCCTCACATAACCTTCTCTCCTACTCAGAAAAATTCCAATAAAATGAAACAGAGGAAGGAAAATGCTCTAAGAAAGGGAAGCCTCTCTGCACACCACCTTGCCAGGACTTGCCAGGCCTCTCAAAAGATTTTTTCCCCTCCCCCTGCCTCCTGGATGGTGTTCAGTACCCAGCCGAATAATGAACCATCACAGAGGATTCCAACCGGTAGCAATTAACACTGTTCCAGCTGGGAACAGATTTAGCTTCATGATGCCCAGATCTACCGATTCCCCTTCCCTCTTCCAGAAAACACCAACTGCTGCCACTCCACTTGGGAGGACCCCACAGATCAAAAAGAGGAACCTGATCAATGAAACAAGATTGCCCAAGTGTCCATACTTGTTGAAGCTGGGTGATGGAGACACGGGGATTCATGATACCACTGTCTCTACTCCTGTATATTCTGAAAAATAAACAAAACTTTGATTAATGATTCCACCTTTTACAGAACTAGGGCAAGGAAGCCCAAAGGGTTACTCTTTTCAAATCATAGGGGGAACTCCAGACATGGGATTTCCATTATAAAAGAAAAGTTCCAGGAAATACCTCTGGCATTTGAAAGGTCAGGGTGGTATTTAGGTGGTATATAGAAAGAATGTTGGCCTCTGTGAGCTTGGGCAAGTAACTTAACCTCTCTGCCTCTCCTCTGCTTCCTTACCCTTAAAACTCAGGCTTTGTCCCTACCTCACAGGGCTGTCCAGTGAGGCAAAGGAAGTGAAGCTTGTAGTACTGTGACAGCACCTCAAGCGGTACCTAGCACATAGTAGATGCGGGATAAAATTTAGTTTCTTTTCTTCCCTTAATGGAACAAAGATGTTCTATTGTATTCTAGTATTAAGAAGCTTAGTGGAATCAAACTCCAGAAGTTAGCTGGTGGACAACAGTAACTATGACACACTAAAAAGAAGCGACTCCATTGCCTGGGAAACCTGAGCTCCCAAATACCCATCCAAGACTGAAGTGTTTGAAGCGCATCATTTGTCATAGGCACTAAGTTAGAAGGGATAGGGCGGCAGGCTAGGAAAGAGAAATGCATCCCTCTCCCAGGCCTCGGGCGGCAGTAGGTTTAAGCAAGAGGAGACGCTAGAAGGGATTGCTGAGCATTTGAATACCATGATGACCAAACAGGTATTTGTACACAAATGTTCGTAACAGCAGCATTATTCACAATAGCCAAAATGTAGAAACAACCCAGATAGCCACTGACAGATGGATAAACAAAATGTGCTCTATTTATACAATGAAATAACATTCAGCTTTAAAAAGGAACGGAATTCTGATACTTGTTACAACATGGATGACCCTGGAAGACATTATGCTAAATGAAATAAGCCAGATACACAAAGACTGATTCCGCTTACATGAGATTACTAGAGTAGTCAAATTCACAGAGACAGAAAGTACAACCGTGGTTACCAGAGGCTGGGCGCAGAGTGGAAAAAAAAGAAGGTACAATCTGTTTGTAGGACATATATTAAGTTAACCTTAAAAATGCATTCCAATATACAGTAGGTGCAGACAAATACTGTTTGGTTCCACTTATATATACGAGGTACCTAGAATAGTCAAATTCATAAAGAGTCAGAAAGTACATTGGTAGATGCCAGGGACGCCCCTCGGTGGGGGAGGGGGAATGGGGAGTTAGTGTTTAATGGGTATAGAGTTTCAGTTGGGGAGGATGAAAAGGTCTGGAGATGGATGGTGATGATGATTTTGCACAACAAAGTGAATGTACTTCATGCCCCCGAACTGCACAATTAAAAATGGTTAAAATGGTAAATTTTATGTTGTATATATTTTACCATAATGAAGTAATAATAATGATGATGATGATAAAAAAAATACTATAATGACAACATCCTGGTTTTAGTTTGTATCCCTTTTTCCCAAGGGCTGAAAGCAACCTTAAAATACCCTCAAATAGGCCCACTTGTAGCATGGGTCAACTGAATCCCAGAAAGGTTAGGCAAACTGTAGCAAATCCTTAGCAATGTGCCCTTCTCCAGCAGGCTGCCACCTAGGATGGCTACTGCCATGTAAGAGTCAGTCCTGCCTGCTGCCCTTCCTGCCTGCCCAAGGACGGGGTGAGCTGCAGACCTGAGCACAAGCTGAAAAGCGTGGTGTTGATCAGCCCCAAGCCCCCTGCTGCTTGTCCTCTGGCACCTCCTTGCTGGGCAGGACATGCACACACCTCAGTGCCAGAGCTCTCAGGCTGGACTTGACCAGGGTGTGAGGAGCTGGCCTGTTCACTCCAGCACCCCGACAGAAGCTGCCCTCTGAAGTCTGCATCTTGTGCCTCCCTGCCCCTCAATTCACTCAAAAGCACCCTGGAACTCCAGGGTGAATGTTCCCCAGGAGGGCGGCTTTCAAACCCACTTCGATGCAAAGAATGGCAGCAACAGTGGCAGCAAAGCCTGCAGCAGGAGAGAGGACAGACCCCTGCTGCCCCAGCCCTAGCCCCGCATGCTTTCCAACCCGGATCCCACATCCACTTTATGGCTGAGAACAGAATCCTCCACATCCTGAGTTCCTCAGCCATTGCCAGAATTCCCCGAAATCTCCTCTCCCTCTGGTTTCCCTAGACTTACTGCTGAAGCAGAGGGAAGGGAGTGTCTTTCTCCTGCCAATGTATCTGTGTCCACAAACGAGGGCAAAAACAGGCTGAAGGGCTCAGGGAAGGTCTGAGAGGGTGCAGAGACCTGGGGAAATCAAATCACTCTTACTCTCCCCTGAGGCTTATCAAACTCTAGAAGTGGCACAAAGAGACCAGCCTATACATACAAATATACAGATATCTAGAACAGCAGAAACAATCTACAATGACAGAAAGCCCTCAGAGGTTGCCTGGGGCCAGGGCCGGGAGGGAAACTGACTGCAAGTGGGATGAGGGAATTTTTAGGGGAGATGAAATAATCTATATTCTGATTGGAGTTTATCAAAACTCATCTGACAGGACTTCCCTGGTGGTGCAGTGGTTAAGAATCCGCCTGCCAATGCACGGGACACGGGTTCAAGCCCTGGTCTGGGAAGATCCCACATGCTGCGGAGCAACTAAGCCCGTGCGCCACAATTACTGAGCCTGTGCTCCAGAGCCCGTGCTCCACAGCAAAGAGAAGCCACCGCAATGAGAAGCCCGCACACCGCAACGAAGAGTAGCCCCCACTCACTGCAACTAGAGAAAGCCCATGCACAGCAACGAAGACCCAACGCAGCCAAAAATAAATAAATAAATAAATTTATTTTTTTTAAAAAAAACACCTCATCTGACTATACCTTTAAAATGAGTACACTTTGTTGAATGGAAATTATACCTCAATACAGTTTATTTTAAAAGTTAAAAAAAAAAAAAGAGCTCGGGTAAGAAAGTCACATGCTTTAGTAGTAATTTAGGAGGCAAATCTTAAAGGATCAGGAAGGAAGACAATACATCCCAAATGACTGTGTATTTACCAGACAATTCTGTGCTGAGTCTAAGAGACCTACAGACCCCTCCTCCCTCCGCCTCTCCCCACTAACCCCAGAATTTCAGAGTCAGGCAGACAAAGACCCCATCAGACCTCTCCTCAGGCTGATGGAAGTAGAATTCCAAATGCTTCCTCAGAAGTAGTTAATAACATCCTGTCTTGGTTGGGAGTTTGCGGAGGGGGGGACTGGGTGGCTGGTCCCTCCCGTTGGCTTTTAGTGTGTGCTTAGGCCCATTACCCTGCCACTTACATCTTCCCTTACAAAGAGCCCCCAGCAGGGGAGCTAAGAGGCTTGGGGAATGGGAAAGCTCCAAGGAGAGCCCAGAGCCTGGAGACTGGGAGCAGTGATTTTTAATGGACTGTGCAGGTGCCCACACTCAGCGCTCCTGGACAATCTGCAAGAATTTTGCATTCACAGCCTGCTTTTAGGGAGGAGAAGCACTTCAACTTTCTATTACTGTATTATTCAGGCACTTCCAGACCTATTTTTCGTTTCCCTTCTTCTGGCAAAATATAGTCTATTCTCAGGGACGCATGACTTCTGGGAAGCTCACAGCTTCAGCAGTGTCCCCACACTCTTGGTCTAACCTGGAGGCTGACAGAGAGCAATGGGAGGCTGGGGTCTCCCCTCCTCCCTTCAGGGAGGTCCACAGAGAAGGAATGGAGAGTTACAAGGAAGGGACATGAACAGGATGCTTGGATTTGCTCAGGGTCAAAAATCCAGCTCCAGGGTAATCAAAATTCAGTTATGTCTACATTAACATCCCCTATCCAACCCACCTTCTTCTAGAGGCTGCATGATTCCTGGAGAATTAAACAGACCCACACTCAAATCCTGATTCTCTCACTTAATCACTGTGTGACCTTAGGTAAGTCACTTAACCTCTCTGTTTCCCCATCTATAAAATAGGGATTGTGGTATCTGCCTCCTCAGATTATTGAAGGAATTGAATGAGGACATACATCAAAAGCACAGGGCAAAAAAAAAAAAAAGGACAGGGCAGTGCCTGAGGGCAGCCAGAGAGCATTATTATGCCACCCTCCTCCACCCAATCTCTTCATCCTGACCCTGCTCAGTCCAGAGCAAAATGGAAAGTTACCTCTCTTTTTCAAAAGTGATTATAAATGTGGGCTGACTCCATCACAGGGGCCTCCTTTAAGTTTTGCATACCAGAAAGAGAGTATGCTGTGTTCACACGGAAATGAAAATGTGGGCCTTGAAGTACTTTTAAGTGTCAACAGATGTTGGCTTTAGGCAAACGCAAAGTGTACCAGAATCCACGAGAAGTATACACTGCGTGAGGTTCAGACCAGGGACAAGACAGAGGTGGGAAGGGGAGAAGGGTGCTGGCAGAGAAAAGGCAGGATCTGGGGCAGATGCAATCAGGACCAGGAGCCAGAAAGGCGTAGGGAGGGAGGTGGGTGCAGGACAGTGGGTTAGAACTGTAGGCAGGGCCCTGGAGAGCCTGGCACAGGGCAGAGAGGGGACGGAAGAAAGCCATGGTTCGATTCCCAGGTCCCCAAAGTGCTGGTAACAGCTGAGCTGTGAGGAAGACCCATGAAGTCAGAAACCTGGTGTAAACCAGAGGAGGACTCTCACCTCCAGAGACCCCGAGTAAATGGGGCCAAAGGCAGGGGTCAAGGAGACCTGAACCTTGAGCATCCAACCTAGTGTTGGCTCCCAGAGCTAAAGGGGGTGGCGGCAGGAAGCAGCCAGGAGATTGCTGGGCTCCTTCACCTGAGCCAAGGTGAGCAGCAGGGGACAGAACCACCAGCACTTGGCAAGGACAGCCCCCGACGCAGGCCTGGCCCAGCCTAAGACAGTCTGGGCCTGGGAGAGAGACCGATGTGGCCACGTGGCCCTGGACAGAGGGACCCTCCTCCTCCTTCCTCCTGTGCTAAATGATTTCATGGATTTGTTCATTTATCTTCACAAAGGCCAAGAGGCAGGTGCTATTAATATCACACTCGACAGACAAGGAAGCCAGGAGGTCACCCCACCAGGGGCAGAACTGGGACTGGACTCCAGACAGTCTGGCTCCACCACCCACATGTCTGACCATCCTACCACACTACCTCAAGGGTGCTGTACCCCCTCCTCACGGCAGCAAATCAGGGGAGGAGAGACAGCACCCCCATTCTTCTGAGGCTGCTCCATGGTACAGATCAGGGTGACAGAGGGGCAGAAACTGCATAAGCAGCCCTGCAGCTGGTTGCCAAAAGGAGCCCCCATCCCTGTCCAGATGCTCGCGGATCTCACTAGGGGGCCCTTTGCTCTGGCCCCTACACTGAGTCGGCTTGGAGAGGCCCCAGCTGCCATCGCTAAACATGTATCCACTACAGACATTTGTGTCCTGTGTGGCGAGGCCCAGGAACAGGGGCCCTGGCAAAGATAAGTACTGCTTTCTGGGTTAGCAAGGCACATCTGTCTGGGAGTCCATTAACCCACAGGCCGCTCCAGAGCTCCCGGGAGCCGTTCCCCTCTCTCAGCTTTCCTCCTGGGGCCTAGGGAATTATCCAGTCTCCCCAGCCTTTCCACATCCCAAACCCCAGTTGGGCACTTGATGCGCCCAGAAGCCGCTGGTCGTTGACACCCGTGTTACTGACACACGGGCTGGCATCTTTCAGGGACTGGCCAGGGGTCCAGGAAACAGAGCTGCCAAAACCCCAAGAAAGAAAATCCATCGAATGGTCATCAATCCAGAGTCTGGTCTGCAGGAAGGTCCCCTCCCCATCCTGAAGAGCTGGATGCTTCTCAAAGATCACTAAGGAAGAACATTCCACACAGTTCCCTCTCACTGTCAGGAAATATCCGTGCATCTGAGCTCAGTCCTGGCAGCCACCAAAATAACACATGCTGTTGCCTTCTACTGGGGAGGCGGCATGGCACAAGGGCTCGGGGGGGGAACAGGCTCTTGTCCAGGGCGTACGGTGTGACACTGGGCAACGTGCTTCACTCCTCTGGATGCCAGCAGAGGACAGCACAGGTTGTTGGGAGAGTTACAGGAGATGACAGAGGTCAAGGCTCCAGCAGTGCCGATCCCAGGGGATGTTCCCAATGAACGGTCGCCACTGTTACGGCTGTTAATGGTGTCCCCATCACCGGGGAAGGCCACCTTACCAGTTCCTCCTGGTACACTGAGAGCACGGCAGCCGCAGACAGCAGCGTGCCCACAGCGTGACTCAGCCTGCTGCCTCTATGAGGAAGGCCCCTGTCTCTGTTCCTGGACCTTCCAGGAACCTCCCACAGCAACTGACAACCATAAACATAGCCGGTAGGAACCCCCGAAAAGCTTGGTGGAGGACACTGGGTCATTCCTCCAGGCCAGGTGCCCAGCCGGGCCAACTCCCATTGGACTGACTACACACACACCCCTACACCCCACCTACAGCTGTTTCTCCAGCTCTCACGTCCTCACTAAGTAGAAGAGCATCCAGCAGAGCAGAGAAATCACAAAAACAGTGCTCCCAAGAGCAAGCAGATGCTTCTAAAAATAGTCACTGTGTCTTCAGACCGTGGGAGGCGGAAGGGGAGCGAGTGCCCACAGCGCCTGCAGGAGTGGAGAGCCCAGGAGAAGCATCATCCTCTGCAGAGCCTGCTCAAGGCTGACCGCACTGAGGCCAGGGCCAGGGCAGGTGACACCAGGGATGCGCTGTGCTCACAGAGCCTGTCCTGTTTGCTTTGTGCACACGGGTGAGGGAGCAGCCTGCACAGCTCTGAGTCTTAGGGGCAGGTCCCCCCTGCTTTGGGAGAGGTTGTCCCTTTCTGGTTTGAGGCAGGGATGTGATGGCTCAATAACCTAGAATCAGCCCATTCTGGCCCTAATGCAGCCTCAAACCTTCCTAGGCTAAGTGGGGTCACTGTCCTTAATCCAAACAAAAATTTAAAGTCACTGGATCCAAATCCCTGCCACAGGGAGCCCTGCACCCATGAGGAGGGCAGGACAGACCGTCCGCTCCACCACCTTCCTTTTCCTTCCCATTTCACAACCAAACAAGCACACATCTCTCAGACCGAGTTACTTGAGATGAAAGGGTTTCCTAACTCAAGGTAGCCCCTAGCCAGGCTGCTTCCAAAGGTCAAAGGGAGCATCATCAGCTCCTGATGGAGACAGGTGACCCACGCAGCTGACTTCCCCCTTGCTCTGGTTCCGCACCACGTGATAGGGAACCAAGACTCCCCTGAACCAGGACCTGCTCTCCATCCCTGGAAGCCAGCTGAGAGCAAAATGGCCTATTCTCACTTCTTCCCAACCAGCAGCTTGTGCATTCCTGACCTGAGATCCAGAGATGCCAAGACTGAGACAGGCCGGGGTACAGAGACAAGGCTGCTTTGGGCTGGTGGAGCCCAGAGTAAAGGGCTGAAGGAAAGAAAGGGAGAGACTCAGGAAAGACTAACAGAGGAGAGGACTGAGTCACAGAGTTAATGCGGGCTCTGCAATTAGGTCCATAGGCCCGAGTCCTCCCTCTGCCAAAATGCTCTTCGGCATCTCCCTTTCCCAGACACCCCCCGCCCCTCAGACCAAAGCTCCCCTGCCCACCCTCGCCCTTGCCTCTCTTCCTCCTACATTTCAGTTCATTCAGCACAATCGCTTCTCTCCCTTCTAGCCTGCTTGCTTCACGTTCCTGATTCTAACACCAAACGGGTCCACTCTCTGGCTAGGAAGCTTCTTGCAGACCTTGTACACGAACACAACTCCAGCATCGTCAGGAAACCATTCACAATTCTAACACACGCCACTTTGGAGATTTTTGAGGCCAAAGCGGTAGGACTCACCTGGAAGGAGGAATGGGGTGGGGATAGGAAGCCAAGGGGTAGGGTAGAGTCGACCCTCCTAGCTCTGTCCTGAAGGAGTCGTGGCCAGTTCATGTAGCATCTTCTCAGTCTCCCTCCATGGGAATAGGTGGGGATGGAAAGCTAGGCGTTCCTTAGACCCCAGGCCATCCCAAGGGGCAGATGTAGGACTGAGCAAAATCCCAGCTAGACCTTCCCCTTGGATACTGGCCTCAGAGCAAACACAGCAGCCCTGCCCTCAGTGGAATCAAAATAACTCCTGGCTTCCCTGCTCCTTGCCACCTCCCACTGGCCACCTCCCCAGCCTTCCGTGGCATAAACAGGGCTTTATTATCTCAAGCCCACCACGTCCTCAGAGAGGGCCGTGAATGGAATGCCACACAGTACACTTGTTTATTAATAACCACTCATACCCCCAACCCGTTCGCTCACTCGCTCACCGCTGGATTCCCTCACGCATAATGGAGGAGTTGTGTGGCCCATGACACAAGCCAGGCTGTGCTGCTCAGGCTCCAAGGGGATAGACAGAGAGGGGTGCCAGGCTGGGCCAGGCTCCCCGAGGCAGGAGTGGAATGGGGAGCAGATCCCCCCAGTTAAGATTCAGAGGCGTGATGTTTGTGGGGGACCACGGTGTGGAGTGGGTGGTACCGCCTCCCCTCGCCATGAAACCCAAGCCAGGGACGGCAGCAGGTCACGTAACATTTACTCAACACCCACCCTGCCCATCCACATTATTCTGTGCTGGCCCCGCACAGAACAATGGCTCTCCGTAAACCTCAACTTCAGACCACTCACTGGTCCACTTCTGCTCCAGGGCCTCAGGACAAACCTGTCTCTCTTTCACTTGACAGCCGTCACACATTTGATGGTAGCCATGAGTGTGCCCTCCCTCCAACACTCCAAATCTCCAGGCAAAGTACCTCCAGTCCCTTCAACCGCTCCTCATGAAACTATTTCCAGCCATTGCACCATCCTGCTTCCCCTGCGAGGGCCAAACTTCAGAGGGTCAGGCTTTCCCTCAAACTGTAAGGCCCAGCTCTCCTATCCTGCTGGTGAGAGTGTACCCTGCTAACATCCTTCTGGAGGAAAGCTTGGAAATACATTCAAAAGTCTTTAAAATGTTTATGCCTTCTGTTCCATAAATTCCATTTCTGGAAGTAGATCTTAAGTAAATAATCAAGGATAATTAGAATATATAAGTCACACAAATGTTCATCAGAATACTGCTTATAAAGGTAAAAAATTAGAAACATCCTAAACAGCCATCACTAGGGGAAATGTTAGACTATGGCACGTCCATGGTTTGACAGGGTGTAGAGTATGGAAACAAGGGTTCTGGTTCTGCCATTTATTGGCTGTGTTACTTTAGGCGAGTTACTTAGCCTCTCTGTGCCTCACTCTCCTTATTTGTATAACCGGGATAATAAAAGTATCAATCTCAAGTTACAAAGATTCAATGATGACAGTGTCTGATAGATATGGTAAATGCTTAAAATAAAAAGGCATGGATTCTTACTACTACCATAAACAATGAAATATTACATAGCTATTAAAATGATGAAATATGGCAGAATAATATTTTAATAATATGAAAAATTAAGTGAAAAAAGGCAGATTACAAAAATAGGATAAGAATGGCTACCTTTGGTAGTGAAACTATAGAAAATTTGCATTTTTTTGCTTTGTGCTTAATTATATTTTGTAAATTTTCTGCAAAGAACATAAGTTACTTTTGTTAACAAGAATATATAAGTATTCTTGTACTTATGGTGCCATCCCTAGCATGCAGCACAGGGTAGCCCTGGTCCTGGATGCTGCCCTTCCTCTGGAGAAGCCAATCTGGCATTGCCTTTGACCATCACATCACATTGCTGCCTTGTATTGAGCATCAAGTCGATAACCGAGCCCTGTGGCCCTGGCTCCCTCCAGCCCCACACCTTGCCCCCAGCCTGGCCTTTTCCCAGGGGCTGCTGTTGAGCCCTTTCTCTTGCCTGTAATGAACACGGGGCTAGTGGAGTCTGCAAGAGTGTGGGAAGGATAGTTGAGAAAGGCACAGCCAGAGTGGAAGGTGCTGGCCTGAGGTTCAGTGCTGCAGTAGAGGGGTACCTCTCAGGTGGGGGGCAGAGGCAGCCCCTTCTCCATCTCAGCAGGGTAGGGAGGGGTTAATGGAGAGACCAGATTTATCCCACATTGAAGAGGAATAAAGAGTGGCAAGAATCTGAGAAAATCAGGCCAGCATCCAAATTGGGGGTGCACCCAGACGGTAGCCGCTCCCCGCCCCCCCCACCATCCACTGCTGTAGAGTGTCTTTGGCTCTTCTCATGGAGGTAGCCACACTGGCCAATCCCTCAGAGCCACCCGCAGATAGCAGCCCCTTTCTCAGCCCAGAGCGACGGCCCAGAGGAGAACAGCGCGTGGGGAGGCTTGGCAGCCAGAGGGGAGGAATGCAGTAGAGGGCAGAGAGCTGCGGGGCTGGCTGGCCGGCCGGAATGTGGGTCACATTTGCAAAGGACGGCCCGCACCAGCCCAGAACGGCTGTAACAACAGCTGGCCTGGCGTGCCTGGGGCAGAGTTCCGTCCCATCCTAGGCGGGGCAGCCAGAGTCCCGCTCCCTAACTCAGGATCACTCCCCCCTCACCCACAGCCCCCTCCTAAGAGGACAGGTGTGCCACTCTTCCACACCAGAGCAGATCAGCAACGAAATGATCTGGGGGACTGGTGACCTTGCCAGAGTGTGTGGTCAAGGGACTGTCCATAGGACCAAGGGGACAGGGCGGGGCTGGGTGAGCCTGAGGCCCTCAAACCGCATTTGTTAACTGTTGACTCTTGCGGCTAATGGTCCAGTCTCATCTCTAGGGACATAATCCCCATTTTCCGGAATGAAAAGCAAATTCTACTACAACCAGAAACTTGCTGTCGTGAAGTGCTTCGTCTAAAGTGGTTAAACGATAGCTGGGTGACCCCCATCAGAGGAGCTGTAGAAATCCCTGCACAGAGCAGGAGGTGGGCTAAGAGCAACTCCGAGGGCTCGTCCAGTGCCAACACCCCAGGGTTACACAAGGCTGGAGGCGGCCGGCAGGAAGCAAATCATTCAGAAGCGAGCCTGGGACGAGAATGGCAGGTGTCCATAGAGCAGCGTGGCCTAGGATTGTACCACCCAGGTCTGTGGTCCGTCTCTGCTGCGCTGTGACTGCCGCTTGGATCTGTTTGTGGTTGTGCCCATGTGTGAGTGTGCGTTTGCGAGTCTGTGTGAAGGTACACACCTGGCGAGGGGTTTGGGTCACCATGTGTACGACCCAGTGAGTGTGAGCACACTTTACTCGGCCGTGTGTGTGTGAAGGTGTCTCAGTGTATTTATATCTAAGTGCATGCCTACCTGCCTGGCTTGGTGGGCTTATGTGTAGGACTAAGGGTACCTGTCTGTCTAGTGGCATGTGCGTGCGACTCACGCTATTAGTGTGATGCACTATGTGTGGGTATTTGTCTGTCTGTGCATGTCTACAGGTGTTCCAGTTCACATATGTGGTATGGGATGGGTGTCTCCTCGGGCTTATAGGTTGGTATCATTGTGTAGGTATGTGAGTGCAAATATGTGTAGGTTATGATAGATGTTTGATGTGTGGGTCTCTTAGTCTCATGCGTGTGTTTGTCCTGGTTCCTATATGCATGTCTGTGGGTGTGTATGTCTACCTTGATGTCTGTACTACCTGTGTGTGTGTGTCTGCACATGCGCGTGCATGGGTGTGCAGGAGCAGAATGAGGACGGGGAGGGGCAGTCCCATGGTCTCCCTGCCGCTCTTCAGTCAGGAACAACACTGAATGAATCTTCCACCTGCAAGCCCTCCAGGGGCTCCCTGTTTCTGCAGAATAAAACCCACCTCCCCCAGGCTGACACCTAGGGAACTCCATGTCACCGTCCAGTAATCTGACTATACTTGTTTTTCTCCAAATGTCCGAAATAGCTCACCTTCACCTCTGCTTTTTTCTGTTTCTCTGCCTAGAGTTCCCTTACCCTGTCTCTGCCCAACAAAATCTTACTCATCCTCTAAGGCCAATGCCACCTCCTCCAGGAAGCCAGTCCAATCCTCAGACCATTCCCGCCTTCAACTTCCAAGCAAATTACTTATATCCCTCACTAAGCACAGATCCCGTTCTCCTTTCATTGCAATGATGTGTGTAAGTATTTCCTCCACTATCGGATGATGAAGAACTTAGAGTCAGGAACTTCATTCTGTCCTTTGTAGCTCCGTAGGTGCCTGGTTCAATGTCTGGTACACGGAGGCCTGCGGTAAATGTTTACTGAACTATATGACTTGACTTCAGCTACCCAGCAAGCTGAAAATGGAAACAACATTGATATTGTCTTGGGGCCTTTAGAATCGGGCAAGTATAAGACATAGGCTTGCGAGCCTCCAGCCCTGGTGAGCCGTAGCGCTAGGAAAAACCAATTACCCTCTCCAGACGCAGGCTCTGTGTCTAAAGGAGCCTCTTCCGAGAAAAATTGCCCAAGGTCAAAGGGGACAGTTGGGCCAGCTTCTTCATTCTTGTGAAGCATGGTTACCTAAGAACTGACCTCTCTCAGGGCCTGGGCACTGCTCCAGAAGTCTCATCCACACTGGAATTCCTATGGCCGGCTGCTGCAGCCAGAAAGGAGTCCAGTTACCAATTTTCCTTTAGCAACTCGACACGCACACTCCCAATCCCAAGGTTCTCTCACGTAGGTTGAGCTTTTGCACTGTGAAGGTACAGCCTATTCTGCCTTCCCACCAGCTAGATCTCCAGCCTCTGGAGCAAGACCCTGGCTCACGATGATGGGGAAGGGAGCAAGTAGCACTCTTCAAGTCCTGGCACCAGGAGAAAGATCCCCTGAACAAAGAACTGAAGAATAACAGCGGTGTTTGACTCATACTTTGGGAAAATCTACCAGAAAGGCTAAAATTCTACCCAAAAAATGGACATTACTAAATGTTGGTAAAGATTTTGTGTAACTGGAACACATACACTGCTGGTAGAAGAATAAATTGGCACAGTCACTTTGGAAGACCGTTCAGCAGTGTGCACTAAAGCTCAGCATACTTACACCCTGTGGTCCAGCAGTTCTGCCTCTGGGCATGCACCCAACGGAAGTCAGCACTTACCTCCATAAAAAGGCATGTTCAAGAGTGATTATATTCAAATTCATGTGGAGTTGCAAGAGGCCCTGAAGAGCCAAAACAATCGTGAAGAACAACAACAAACCAGAGATCCACATTTCCCAATTTCAAAACTTTAATATAAAACTACAGCAGTCAAATCAGTACAGTACTGGCACTAGGACAGACCAATGGAATAGAATTGAGAGTTCAGAAATAAACTCATATATCTATGGCCAATTGATTTTTGACAAGGGTGCCAAGTCCACTCGATGGGGAAAGAGCAGTTTCGTCAACAAATGGTGCTAGGACAACTGGATTTACACATGCGAATTAATGACACTGGATCCCTACCCCACACCACACACAAAAATTAACTCAAAAGGGATCAGTGACCTAAATATAAGAGCCAGAACTAGAAAACTCTTAGAAGAAAACTAGAGGTACATCTTCACGACCTTGCGTTTGGTAATAGCTTCTTAGATGTGACACCAAAAGCACAGAAAACAAAAGAAGAAATACATAAATTGGACTTCATGAAAATTTAAAACTTCTATGCATCAAAGAACACTATCAATAGAGTGAAAAGATCTGCAGAATAAGAGAAAATATTTTCAAATCACACATCATAGAAGTTTAGTGTTCAGAATTTATAAAGAACTCCTAAAACTCAACAACAAAAAGCCAAACAACAGGTAAAGGATTGGAACAGACATTTCTCCAAAGAAGATACACAAATGGTCAAGAAGCAAATGAAAATACGCTTAACACCATTAACCATTAGGAAAATGCAAATCAAAACCATAATGAGGGCTTCCCTGGTGGCGCAGTGGTTGAGAGTCCACCTGCCGATGCAGGGGACACGGGTTCGTGCCCCGGTCCAGGAAGATCCCACATGCCGCAGAGCGGCTGGGCCCGTGAGCCATGGCTGCTGAGCCTGCACATCTGGAGCCTGTGCTCTGCAACAAGAGAGGCCGCGATAGTGAGAGGCCCGAGCACTGCGAAGGGTGGCCCCCACCTGCCACAACTAGAGAAAGCCCTCTCTGCCACAACTAGAGAAAGACCCAACACAGCCCAAAATAAATAAATAAATTAATTAATTAATTAAAAAAATAAAAATCGAGAGAACATTTCCCAGCTGTGGTCAGAGGAAGTCCTGACTACTGAATAAGGCCCACAGAGATGCAACATTGGTGCCTCTGAAAATGGGAGAATGAGGCTAAGAGCCAGGGAAGGCAGGGCTGAAAAAAAAAAAAAAAGTTAAACATAGAATTACCGTACGATCCAGCAATTCCAGTCCTACATATACACCCCAAAGAATTGAAAACAGGTACCCAAAGAGATACCTACACACCAATGTTCATCACAGCATTATTCAAAATAGCCAAAAGGTGGAAAAAACACCAATGTTCATCAATGGGTGAATAGATAAACAAAATGTGGTCTATCCAAACAACAGAATATTATTCAGCCATAAAAAGGAAAGAAGTTCTGAGTCATGCTGAAAGACCAATGCATTTTGAAAACATTACGCTAAGTGAAATAGGCCAGACACAAAGGTACCACCTACATGAGGGATCTATGTAGTCAAATTCATAGAAACAGAAAGTAGATTAAGGTTACCAGGGGCTTGGGAAGCAGGGAATGGAAGTTGTTGCTTAATGTTTACAGAGTTTCTACTGGGTTGATGAAAAAGCTTTGGAAATAGAGACAGTTGTACAACATTGTGAATATCCTAAATGCCACGAACTGTACACTTAAAATTGTTAAAATGGCAAATTTTATGTCACAAACACATACACATTTACAGCAATAAAAAACAATTTTTAAAAAATCACTGCAGCATCCTTCCCTGCTTTTCTGTCAAACCCATCAGTATCTGACCCCAAATAAATGATGGTCGGGATAAATGCGACAAAGACATGAAAGAGATTTCAGAAGAATATTTCCCCAGAGGGCGATATTCTTCAAACCTTGGAGTGAGTTATTGTGATGATGGAGTGGTAGAGGGATCTATTCTTGAAATTCCACTGACCTTGTCATTCATTTCTCGGGCCTGGTTGTAAAAGGGGACAGTGTCACCAGCCTCCAAAGTGCCTCTGAAATCTCATGAGAACCAGACCATACATCCCTGACCCTCCAGGCCACTCTCTAGATGTCTTTAGTTCCATCCCCTTCACTGCTGACTTCAGCTAACTTTCTTTTTCTTTTTAATATTTATTTATTTATTTGGTTGCACCAGGTCTTAGTTGAGGCAGACAGGCTCCTTAGTTGCGGCTTGCAGGCTCCTCCTTAGTTGATGCTCCAAGGCTCCTTAGTTGCAGCTCACCGGCTCCTTAATTGTGGCAGGCGGGCTCCTTTGTTGCGGTACGTGGGCTCCTTAGTTGTGCCATGTGGGCTCCTTAGCTGTGGCATGCGAACTCTTGGTTGCGGCATGGATGTGGGATCTAGTTCCCCGACCAGGGATTGAACCCGGGCCTCCTGCATTGGGAGTGCGGAGTCTCATCCACTGTGCCACCAGGGAAGTCCCTTAGCTTTCTGAACAAGGAAGAAAAACACTACCATCCAGTAGGTGAAATATATCCAGAACATTGGCCTAGGAGCTTTGCCTGGAGTTCTCTGTCAGACTTCCAAAGCCGGCTGAAATATTTAACCTTTAAAAGGAAGCCCTGGGTTGTCCAGGCTACAGCAAGAGATGTGCTATTTTAAAATGTAAAAAATTCAACTCACCAAGGTACCAGTTCACCTGTACGTACTGGTCACCAGCCTCCCTTCTCACATTGCCCCCAAAGATGGAGAATGATCAAAACAGACATTCTGTACATGGTCCCCTTCCCAGCCAGACCAATGGTTGGAATACTCTAACTGCCCTACTAACCCTCATGAAGAGGGGATGCTCCCCACTGACCCCTCTCTTCCCCAGCAGTTGGGCAATACTATTTTGTGTTAACCATCCCACCACAATCCCAGGTTATATTTTAGACTTTGTCTCCCTAAAACTCCCAAAATGCGTATCTTTCTTGATATCTTGGAGCTGTATATAATTCAACAACCATTCACATCATCTTTTTATTGTATGCCTATAAGGCTTTCTGACTGATCTTTTAAATGAACACACCAGAATTTATACATTCAAATGAGTGCTGACTCCTTCAAAGAAGTCCCCTTGGGAGGCTATATACATATTCCAGCAATGCACTTCCCCGTGCTGAGAACATTTCTGAAGCTTCTCCTTTGGAACTGCTTTCAAAGCCTGTAGCATATTCTTTTGATGTGCCCCCAAGGTGGCAAATTTTTATCCTATGTGGGTAGATTTGATGTTTTTTCTTACCTTGAAAGATAGGGCTAATAATGGCAAAGATGGTTGGTCATGCAGTTGGGAATACTATTTAATGTTAAAAGCAAAGAATGATTATCAAGGCAAGATCTCTGAAGACTGTTCCTAGGGAGGATGAAGCAAGATTCTGAGCACTGGATCCATTGTAGGGACAAATATGCAGCCCTCAAGTGGTGCAGCTTTGGAGGACAGCACATGTGTGAATGATTAAGATCTGGTTATACCATTAAAAACAATTCGAAATCACTCCACTGTCACCATAGATTCCTTTGTTGTGTCCACTCACGTCACTGTGTCTGACCAGGCACTAGGAACTAGAAACTTTCCAAAAGTGGCTGCCAAAGGTCATAGCCTAGAGTGGGCATAGGGACCAGGCTGCCCCCTCTCTGACAAGAAGACAGGGACTGGCACATGTAAAGACGTTGGCAAAGTCTGGTGGGTCCTCGTTAAGTTAAACAGTGAATTACCATATGACCCAGAAACCCCACTCCTAGGTATATACCCCAAAATACTGAAGACAAGTGCTCAAATAAAAACATGAACAGAAATGTTCATAACACTATTCACAATAAACAACCAAAATGTCCACCAACAGATCAATGGATAAACAAAATTTGATGTATACAGATGAAATATTATAAAGCCACAAACAGGAATGAACTGGGAGATTGGGCCTGACATATATACACTAATACGTATTAAACAAATAACTAATAAGAACCTGCTGTACCAAAAAAAAAAAGTACTGTCTCCTGCTGCAATGTGAATGAACCTTGAAAACATTATGCTAAGTTGAAAGAAGCCAGTCACAAAAGGCCACATATTGTATGATTCCATTTATATGAAATGTCCAGAAGAGGCATGTCGAGAGAACAGATTAATGGTTGCCAGGGGCTAGAGAGGGGAGAACTAGACAGTGGTGATGGCGCACAGCACTGTGAATAAACAAGATGCCACAAACTGAACACTTTTAAATGGTTAAAATGGTCAGTTTTATGTTATATGTGTTTTACCACAAAGAAGAAAAAGAAAAAAGAAGCTGGCAGAGTTTCTATGCTAATCTCTGGCAGGAGAGTGGTATGCAGAGGGCAGTGGTGCTGGCGCTGGATGTCAGCGCTCACAGGGAGCAGTGCTGAAAGTGTCACAGGTGGGAGAGAAGAAAGGGTGCAGGGCCACTGGCCCACACACCAGTGACAGTCACCAAAACCATCAAGCCCACAGTAAATGCTTTTTTTTTTTTTTTTTTTTTTTAGCGGTACGCGGGCTCAGCAGCCATGGCTCACGGGCTCAGCCGCTCCACGGCATGTGGGATCTTCCCGGACCGGGGCACGAACCCGTGTCCCCTGCATCGGCAGGCGGACTCTCAACCACTGCGCCACCAGGGAAGCCCAGTAAATGCTTTTGAATGGGCACTCAAGCCATGTGTGAAAAAAGGTCCCCTGTGGTGAGAAGCAGGGACATTTCCCGAGATAAGGCCAGAGGAGGACTTTTCTAATTCAGCTGCTTTTCCTGTCAACTTTAATCTCTGCCTGTAGCATCATGACCATCTGATTAGGACATCACTGCTGTCTCTTTGGGGTCATCAGGGCTGTGAGCCTATGGGCTGGGGAGGGGGCAGGGAAGGAGCTGTCCTTCCCCTGGAGATAAGACTCCCCTCTCCACCAGCAGCTGCTTGTCATGAGGGCAACCCAGGCCACACTGCTCTGCAAGGCACCCCCTCCCTTCTTTCCCCAACTCCCCGAGGGGCTCACAGATGCTCCCCGGGCATATCTGCAGGCCCAGCTGGAGGCTTTAGCAGGAAACTCACACACCAGTCAGGCAGCTGAGGCTGCTCTCCAGCCACCCGTGGCAGCCTCCAGCTTAGGGGTATGTTTTCCTAATCTCTGTGCGTGAGGATTTACAAATTCAGAGAACAGACAAGACCCTTAGCACCAATTACAGGACTAATAACATTAAGTCTTACATGGTTATTACCAACCCAGATCCCTTATTAGTTGTGACAGCCAGTGAATGAGGGGAGCAGTGAATTGTAATACATATGAAAAATAACTTTAAAAATTCAGTGGTCTCGGGCTTCCCTGGTGGCGCAGTGGTTGAGAGTCCGCCTGCCGATGCAGGGGGCACAGGTTCATGCTCCGGTCCGGGAAGATCCCACATGCCACGGAGCGGCTGGGCCCGTGAGCCATGGCCGCTGAGCCTGCGCGTCTAGAGCCTGTGCTCCTCAACGGGAGAGGCCACAATGGGGAGAGGCCCGCGTACCGCAAAAAAAAAAAAAAAATTCAGTGGTCTCGGGCTTCCCTGGCGGCGCAGTGGTTGAGAGTCCGCCTGCCGATGCAGGGGGCACAGGGTCATGCTCCGGTCCGGGAAGATCCCACATGCCACGGAGCGGCTGGGCCCGTGAGCCATGGCCGCTGAGCCTGCGCGTCTAGAGCCTGTGCTCCTCAACGGGAGAGGCCACAATGGGGAGAGGCCCGCGTACCGCAAAAAAAAAAAAAAAAAATTCAGTGGTCTCGGGTGGTGGTGGTGGGATGAATTGGGAGATTGGGATTGACATATATACATTAATGTGTATAAAACAGATTACTAATAAAAACCTGCTGCATTAAAAAAAAAAAAAAAATTCAATGGTCTCTCTTGCTGAGGCTCAGTGCAGCTGTTGGACCTGAGACCCAGCCTCCGGGAAAGACTGGGAGAGACCCAGGCACACAAGGCCTGCTGCTGACTCAGTCATTAGCCCAGGCCTCCTTCGCACCTCGCTTTCATTTCTTGCACACACAATGCCAACATTTACTAGGCACCTACTATGTGGCACCATGGAGCCTAGAGTACAGGGGGGAGTACAGACTTCCTGGTTAGCTGCATGCTTCTGGCATGTTCCCGTCCACAGAGGCCAGGAGGTAGGGATGAAGGACGGACTTCTGTAGCCAATGACGGGCAGTGCAAGGATGACTAAGGCAGGGGAAGGCACTGCCCAGCTGCGCTGCTTGATGGGATCTCCCCAAGGACGGAGGCACAGTGAGTGTGGCAAGAAGTTAATTCATTCCATTTGCTAGGAGACATCAAGGGACAGTGTGAAACGGGCTCTAGGAAAAGCAGCACGCAGAGTGCCTGCACTAAGGGGAGAGGCCCGGCAGCTGGAAAGCCTGTGAAATGACCTCTGGAGGGCCTTTCCAGAAAAAGGAGTCAGTCTACGGCCCTGGTCATCCCCCACCCTGGGGCCACACCGGGGTGGGGAAGGAGCTGCTACAGAGGCCCCACACTGAAAGCAGGCAGCCTCCACCCCATAAGAAGGCTCCTGAGACACAAGAAAAATGAGGGGAAGGGGAGGGAGGGCGAGACGAACCCGAGTGAGGAGAGGCTTTGAGAGGCAACTGTCAGGTCAACCACTCAGGAGCCGCCTGTTGCCATGACGACGCCCTCCTGCATGGTGTCCAGGAATAAATTACTGATCATGGACACTGCTTGCCTGCCTCCCAAAAGCCCCCAGTGCCCTCTTCAATGCCACCATTAATCTCCCCTCCTCTACCTATTCTGTATTTGCCTGAAGGAGAGTCACTCGGAAACCAAAGAGGAGCCAGGAGAAATCACCGGGGCCCCCTAACCCTCCATCCCCCCGTCTCTCTGCCTCCCTCATCATTATCACCCTAGCTGCTCTATCCACCTGTTACGGGCTGAACTGTGACCCCAAAACTCCTATGTTGAAGTCCGAACCTCCAGTATCACAGAATGGGACTGAATTCTGGCCTTTTAAAGAGATAATTAAGGTAAAATGAGGTCATTAGAGTGGGCCCAAATCCAATATGACTGGTGTTCTTATAAGAAGAGAAGGTTAGAACACAGATGTACTGAGGGAAACTCATGGGAGAACACAGGGAAAAGAGGACCATCTACAAGCCAAGGAGAGAGGCCTCAGAAGAAACCAACCTGCTGATACTTTGATCTTGGACTTCCAGGCTTCAGAACTGTGAGGAAATAAACTTCTGTTGTTTAAGCCACCCAGTCTGGCAGCCCTAGAAATACACTACCCAAATAAGACCCCCTTAAAGCCAGTTGTCATTTTGGGGTGCCAAACAGAATGAAAACATCATCTCAGCAGCACAGCCAGAGAACTTTGAGATTCCATGTGTTCACACAATGGGCTTCCAGGGCCCTGAAGCTGGGAGACAGAGGGCACATGAGAGGCAGGACAGCCCAGCCCAGAAACCAGCCAGCAGACCCAGTGCCAGGAAGGCAGAACCAGTCTGTACAGGAAACTGCAGCAGTCCTGGGTTCCTCTGCTTAGGATGACCACAGCAGAGTCATCCCACTTCTTGGGGCTCAGTTCCCTAACCTAAGAGAACACAAGGCTGCCCCAAAGGCAGAACCAATGTGCAACAAGGAATGACAAGAGCTAGAAGCGGCCAAGGCCCCCAGCCCAAGGTGAGTGGACTTAAGGCTCTATTGTGAGAAAGAGGCAGCACCTGCTGTCTAGTGTGTAAAACTGTGAGGGGTGGTCTTCAGGTCAAAGGATAAGCACTAGGTGGAGGCCGTGGAGAAACTGGAACCCTAGTGCATCACTGTGGGAATGTAAAATGGTGCAGCCCCTGGAAAAAACAGTTTGGTGGTTCGTCTGTAACTTAAACACAGAATTACCATATGACCCTACAATTCCACTCCTAAGCAGACACCCCCAAAATTGAAAACAGGTACTCAAACAAGTGCACATATACACATTTTCCGTATCAGCACCATTCCCAGTGGCCAAAAGGTGGAAACAACCCAAAAGTCCATCAACGGATGAATGAATAAACAAGTTATGGTATATACATACGATGGAATGTTATTTAGCCATAAAATGGGATGAAGTCCTAATACGTGCTACAATGTGGGTTAGTGAAAACTAAGTGAAAGAAGCCAGACACAAAAGACTACACATTGTATGGTTCCAGTACAAGCAAATCCATACAGACAGAAAGCAGATGAGTGGTTGCCAGGGGGTGGGGGAGGGGGAAATGGAGGGCAATTGCTCAATGGGTATGGGCTGTTCTTCCGGGGTGATGAGAAAGCTTTGAAGCTCGAGAGAGGTGGTGGTGGCACAACATTGTGAATCTATTAAATGTCACTGAATTGTTCACTTAAAAATTGTTAATGTTACGTCATGCAAATTGCATCTCAATAAATTATTTTTTTAAGTTAAGCCCTAGGTATATGGGAGATCAGCCTCTCTATCTCGGTGTAGGCTTTACAGACATTTACACTCATGCGTGCACACACGTGCACACAATCAGGGATTGCTCAGCCTCCCCTGCTCCACACATACATCTTGTCCTGCAGTTAGAGGTCTCCTCACTCTTCCTACTCCCTCTGCTTCCTTATTCATCATTCTCTCTCCTTTTCCCCATGTGAAGTCAGTCAGAAAGAGAAAAACAAATACTGTATGCTAACACATATATATGGAATCTAAAAAAAAAATGGTTCTGAAGAACCTAGGGGCAACACAGGAATGAAGACGCAGACATAGAGAATGGACTTGAGGACACGGGGAGGGGGAAGGGGAAGCTGGGACAAAGTGAGAGAGTGGCATGGACTTATATATACACTACCAAGTGTAAAATAGATAGCTAGTGGGAAGCAGCCGCATAGCACAGGGAGATTAGCTCGGTGCTTTGTGACCACCTAGAGGGGTGGGATAGGGAGGGTGGGAGGGAGACGCAAGAAGGAGGGGATATGGGGATATCTGTATATGTATAGCTGATGCACTGTTATACAGCAGAAACTAACACAACATTGTAAAGCAATTATACTCCAATAAACATGTTAAAAAATTATATTATTGATCTTTTAATGCTGAGCTTAAAGCCTGACTTTTCCACAGAGCCTTCCCCAAGGACCCCAGTCAACAATGGACTTCCTTCCTCCCTCCTATCCCCAGTGCTGTCTATCGGCTGCCAATGAGAGTCAATTATATTCGAGCATGGAATGGTGTTCCTGAGTCTTTTTCTGCACATGTAACTTTTGTTCCCACATTAAGATTATAAACTTGAGGAAGGGACTGAGGCGCATACATGTGTTCTATCTGACAAGCACTAACGCCGCGTCTGTGGTGGTGGCAGAAGCCCATTGCTGGAGTCAGGTGGGCTGAGAGCCGATCCTGGCTCCGTGCCTCCCTCATTGACTGAGCCTGAATCTCAGGGGTCCTCATCCAGGCTCCCAGTCAGAGCTCTCCAAGCGCTGTAAGGAAGCTCAAATGTGGCCTTGCGGGTAAAGAGCCCTGCACACTCCAAAGCATGAGACAATGGAAGACACTCTTCATAAAGCACATGCTCCATAACCACTTGATGAGCACAGGGACCTGCCCTGCACAGCACCCCCCAGGGTTCCAGCATCCCTGAAGGTGGTGGGTCTGGAGGAACGGCTGGCAGCACAGTGAGGCCTGGAGAGGGTTCAGAGGAAAACTGCTTCTCACCAGGGACTCACCAGGGGACCGAACGGCTCCTGCCTGGACAGGGGTGGAAGGGGACCCTGAAGGAGGAAAGACTGGGACACTGGCTAAATACACCATCTCCTGATGACCCCCACCGAGAGCAAGGAGCAGAAATGCCCCCAGGTAAGGCAGATCTGTGCTAAGCTGGGACTGGGGTTCCTGTATCCCCCAGACAAATGGATGACCGGAGGAGGACTGACCAGGCTGGAAGGACTCCAAAGGGGTTCACCTGCACAAGGATGGCAAAGTGAAAGGAGACACTTGTCCTAGGGAGGCAGCCACAAAAGGGCTAATCCCAGGCTGGCACACACCCACCTGTCCAAGGGCCCCCTCCCTCCTCAAACTACAACGTCTGCTGGGAATCAGCACGCAGTTTCTCACTGCAGGTAATTAGGTCAGCTTAGAGGATTTCCCAGGTCAGGAGGGTGGGGGAGGCAACACAGCTGCAGTGGCGCTCTACTGCCTCAGGCCAAGCTCCCGGGTGCTGAGCTGGCCCCCTCCCCCAAGACAGGCACTCACCTCCTGGGTGAAGTGTCTGCCACAAAATGAAGCGGCCCCGGTGGGGAAAGTGCAAGTAGCTGAGGCCACCTACACGCAGCCCCCACTCGCAGTGGGATGAACCCATGGCCCAGATATCAGAATGAGCAAGGGACAGAGAAGTGGCAAGGATCTGGGTCCTCGCCCGAGCATCTGTGAATAGCTTAGACAGAAAGGCCTGGAGGGTGGAGTGAGGCAGCCTAAGGGCAGTCAGCGAACAATCTAGTGGCAAGCTTATGCTAATGGTCAAGTCTAGGTTTGAGAGACAGTCAGGAAGCGTGCTTGGAGCCGGTTCAAGAAGAGCAGAAAAGAAGCCAATCAGCTCTCTGGTGGCCCATCTCTCTCTCTCTCTCTCTCTCTCTCTCTCTCTAGCCCCTCCCCCTTCCCTCTTTCCTATGCCAGCAGAGATCCAGTTGAGTAGCAGGCAGAAAGGGTGTGTCCTGAGAACCCCACTGAGAAACTCATTCACACCTTCACCAACGGGGATTCCCTTCTCACTCTCCAAGTGGGCAAGTCAAGAGCATCCGAGACTTCTCTCAACATGTCAGTGAGGTCTAGAGGGGCTGGCATGGGTTCGACACCATACCAGGAGGTATGCACCGTGTGGACAGCTGTGTTCAGGACACACACGCACACAGCAAATGCCTCCCTCAGATAGGAAAAGAACATGAAGGACTGGCTCAGGGTTATAAACCCTATGCTTCAACTGGCTTCATCTTAACTGCACCCCAAAATAATATGGGAGCCAGTTACTGAGCCCTGACTATAGAAAGATACAGAAAGAAGGCCCTAGGCTGGGGCTTGGAGAGGCCAGTCAAGTCTAAATGGGGTATACGGAGACACACACACACACACACACACACACACACACACACACACAGAGGAAATGACCAAAGTTGAAGAGAATTAACATATAAGAATATAAGCTAATGTGATTATGGGGAACTAAAAGCAATCAATTATCTGCAGCAAATGTCCAGGCCTAGGATAGCTTACTTCTGAGCCTGAATGAACGCAGTGAGTACCCCACTTCTAATATGGGCTCAAAGTATATAAAAGCGTTTGTTTTCAGCCTCAACAAAAGAAAAATTAGGAAAGATAATCTGTGTAAAAATGATATGCAGTAGATCATTCATAAATCAAATGTGGACTGTAGATTATCTAGGGTTTGGGCTTTCTGTGACATTGCTTCCCATCTGTTAATGTGGTCAGAAAAGAGGCAAGCCAGGCTGGGAATAAGTGGCATGGAGACAGTGTCTACTGACAGTGCAGAAGATGCTTTAGGCTATGTGAGGCCTCAGATGTGTCCCAACTCCAAGTCCAAGGGCCCTTCCTCCAGACCAGGCCATTAGCATCTCTTTCAAACATGTAGCTAAAATTCTGATGCCACTGAAGACACGACAGCCAGCTCACCCAGTCGAGGCATGCCTAAGAGTTTGGTGAGAGCCCCCATGGTGCCACAGCAGTGCTCCCAGAAGTCCCAGGACCAGGCCCCAAACTCATCCATCCCTGGACTGACCTTTGCCAAAGACAACTTTTAGGGGAGAGAGCAGTGACCATTTGGCCACACTCATTTCTGAGCCCCACTAGCAGGCTCCAGCCATTGAGGCCAGCAGAGCAGGCCACCATTCCAGGCCTGGGGTCAACTGGCCTCTGCTTAACACTCCCTAAGACACAGAGCTCACTCCTTGCAAGGCTTCTCACTCCACTTCTTATTTGGAGGAAGCTCTTATAGGGTCAGATGATATCTAACGTCCCATCCTACTCTATAATCCAATGAGTCTAATGGTTAGAAAGTTCTTAGGTAAGTTGGACAGAATGTTGCTTTCTGTAGTTCTGACATCTGGACCCTCAAAGACCTTGTCTAATCCCATTTCCAACAACAATCTAGGGGGAAAGGGGCACACTGTGTCCACCACCCCCAAACTATCATATTCTCCTGTTCTTCATCATGGTTTTCAGACCCTGCACCATCCTAGAATCCTAGTGTGTCAGAGGCAGAAGGAACGTCAGAAGTTGTTCTTGTTAACACTTCCCATCTTTCTATCTTGTAATCACGCCAAGGAAATGATAATATAATTTGGTTATTTTTGCATATCTTTAAGTTTAAAAATATGCTATTTTAGATCCGATTATTATTAAAATTTTTATAAAGTGCAGTTTTAACACAATCTTTAATAATGGTTATTACATGCATAAATTTGACTCTCCCCCTTCCCAATTTAGCAAGTCGCACATACTGTCCAATTTAGTTCAGGTTAACTATATAAGAAGAAGCATGATTTGTTAACACATTTTTAGATGGCATATTATATCATGTCAGGCTTGGGGATCAAATTACACTATAATAATTTAATCAAATGTTAAGATACAAAAATAGTCAAAAGCTGCTCTCACATCCTGAAGCTGGAAATTCTTATCCTTGGTGCTTTTTGTAAGTTTGAAATTTTGTTTCTGCAAGAGAGAAGTATTCAGACTAATTTACATGCACTTCTCTGTTACAGGTGTAAAAAGTGTTTATTCCCAGTAAATGAAAATCCACTTTAGGTATATTTATCACTTTTTTTGAGTATTAGAAACATCTTGATGTGCTATATAAAAATTCTGGTCAAATGAATACAATCTGGTAACCATCATCTTCAGGCAAATTTGTAGAATTATTATTACTGTGTTCCTCATTAGCTCCGTGACGGTCCATGTTTCCTTCCGGTCCATGTTTCCTGCCTCCACTCATGATTCATTATGGATAAATGCAATAATAGATGACTAAGAAGAGAAGCAAATTAAAACTCTGAGGGCAAAAGCACCCTGCAGTCAGCGTTGTTCAGAAGATAACACAGTACCTAATCTCCTCGAAGTCCTCACACCTCACACGCTAGAAGAGCCCCAATCTGTCTCATATTAAGGAGGAAAAAAATGGAATAAAAGTTAATTGTGATTAAAAACAGAAATGAAGGGGTTTCCATGGCAGCGCAGTGGTTAAGAATCCACCTGCCAATGCAGTGGACACGGGTTCGAGCCCTGGTCCGGGAAGATTCCACATGCCGCAGAACAACTAAGCCCGTGCGCCACAACTACTGAGCCTGCGCTCTAGAGCCCACGAGCCACAACTACTGAAGCCCACGTGCCTAGAGCCCGTGCTCCACAACAAGAGAAGCCACAACAATGAGAATCCCACGCACCACGATGAAGAGTAGCTCCCGCTCGCCGCAACTAGAGAAAGCCCATACACAGCAACAAAGACCCAACACAGCCAAAAATTAACTAAATAAATAAATAAATAACAGAAATGAAGTCAGATGACATTTTAACCACTTGAGAGTTCCCAGAGTTTTAGAATTACAGGTTAGGGAACAGGTCTTGTTCAACCATCACCTCACCCACTGCTGCACTGAATTTTTTTTTTTTTTTTTTTTTTTTTTGCGGTACGCGGGCCTCTCACTGTTGTGGCCTCTCCCGCTGCGGAGCACAGCCTCCAGACGCGCAGGCTCAGCGGCCATGGCTCACAGGCCCAGCCGCTCAGCGGCATGTGGGATCTTCCCGGACCGGGGCACGGACCCGTGTCCCCTGCATCGGCAGGTAGACTCTCAACCACTGCGCCACCAGGGAAGCCCTGCACTGAATTTTTTAATGAAGAAACTGAGGTCTACTGAGAAGGATTTAGCTGAGGTCTCCTGGTGAGTCGGGGCTGAGTGAGGCTCAGTACCCAGTCTCCTGACTCTGAGTTCTCTCCTCTCCTTGTGCAGCCAGCATTGACAGGATGGCTCCAAAGCCCATTTGAGGGTGAGGCCCTGTCAAGGGACCAGACCGGAAGAGAGGGGAACGAGCTGCCACAAAATTCAGACTGTCCTGTTTGCCTGGTTAGGCCGCACAGCAGCAGGCACAGCTCTTTTCCCACAGAATATACGTGATAACTGTTTCTTGGATGAATAAATGGAATTGTAGCAGGGCCAGGATTTGTATACCTGCTTCTCCTTCTCACCCCTGGGTCATGCTGTATCTGTTCTTGTCCCCTTTCCACAGAGTTGGGACAGCTTCTATCCCATCAAGAAAGCAGCCCCTCACGACCCAGCTGCTGGCACCTCCCAGAGGATAAATGGACCAGGACGTGGTGTGGTCCACCATGCTGGCTTAGTCCCTTTGGACTGCTCCAAAAACAATACCACAGACTGGGTGCCTTACAAACAACAGAAATTTAGTTCTCACAGTTCTGGAGGCTGGGAGTCTAAGACCAGGGTGCCAGCACGGTCAGGTTTTGGTGAGGACCCTCTTCCGGTTGCAGACGGTTGCCTTCCTCCTGCGTCCTCACACAGTGGAAGGGATGAGCTAGCTCTCTGGAGTCTCTTATATAAGGGCACTGATCCCATTCATGAAGGCAGCACCTTCCTGACCTCATCACCTCCCTGACCTCATCACCTCCCAAAGGCCCTACCTCCTAATACCATCACCTTAAGCATTAGGTTTTCAACATATAAAATTTGGGGGGAACACAAGCTTTCAGACTATAGCAGCCTCACACTTGTGAAAATGAAAGAGTTGGATCAGTGGTTCTTCAAGTGCGGTCCCTGAACCAGCAGCAGCAACACCTGAGAACTTGTCAGAAATGCACATTCTTGGGCCCCACCCCAGAAGGCCTAACTCAGGAACTGTGGGGGTGAGGCCCAGCAACCTGTGTTCTAAGAAGCCATCCAGGGGGCTCTAATGCAGGCTGAAGTCTGAGACTCACAGAGTAGCCTGTGTTTAAGGTCCCTTGCGGCTCTGACAGTTTCTATCCCAGCCTGGATAACGAGACAGTGGTCTGGACGACGATGGTATCCAGGAACGCTGGCAGAGCTCTCGCAGCACCAAGTACTCTTCTGAACACTCCATGTAAAATGACTTAATGCCCCAGTGGAAGCCAATCTCTGCAGGGAGGCTCAGACGCAAAGAGTTGAGGTTGACGGGCCCAAGAGTGAGGTCACATCCTCCTACTCAGTGGCTGCTGCCCTCCAAGCCTTGTTCAATAAAGCCCCAAAGGGAGGCCTGAGAAGCAGGCTAGAGGCAGACACCAATCCAGATGTGCGTAAACACGCAGGATTTACCTAGGCCAACTGGTCTCCCTGGGCCACACCTGCCAAAGCTGCCATGCTTAAGCGACAAATCCAGAGATAGGACTTTTTGCTTGTTTGTTTCAAGAGCATGGAATTTTTTTTTTTTTTTTTTTCCTTGCGTTATGCGGGCCTCTCACTGTTGTGGCCTCTCCCATTTGCGGAGCACAGGCTCCGGACGCGCAGGCTCAGTGGCCATGGCTCACGGGCCCAGCCGCTCCGCGGCATGTGGGATCTTCCCGAAACGGGGCACGAACCCGCGTCTCCTGCATCGGCAGGCGGACTCTCAAGCACTGCGCCACCAGGGAAGCCCCAAACCTGACTTTTGTACTTTGAACAATGCAGGGTCATTCAAATAATGGCTTGCACGGTGTTACTGCTAATTATTTGATTTACTAACAGTTGGGGCAGGGATGATAATGTTTCTAAGTTGCAGGTGAAGATCAGAAGCTAATAATAAAAAAATAATAAAATAAAAAAGTAAAGATCAGAAGCTAGGCTGCAGCTGGGACCAGGAATGAAACATCCTGAGAAGGGGCAAAGGACCCTCCAAGACCCCTGTCCTTGTCCTCTGCCCCCAATGGCCAACTTCTAGCAATAACTCTCAAACCAGGATAAGATCAACTGAAAACATGCACATCAAATCTTAATTGCTCTTATTTCTAAGTGATTGGGGTTTTTGTTTGTTAATTTTTTTCAAGTTTTATAACTTTTACCTTTATAACCAGAAAACTAACATTTAAGAAACATAAAATGTGGATTTCTGTACTTTACTGTATATATGCTTTACTTTAATACAAGTTGTTAAGAAAAATAATGACAAAGGGGATTGTATCCAACCCACTGAATCTTTCTATCCCTGCTAAGAGGTAGCGTCAGTTCCTGGACAGGAGGGATGAGAAGGACAGGATGAATTCTCAAGACTTCCCTGGTTGGGGCTCTGGGTCCCTCTGGGAAATGGGGAAATGACCACTGTTTCCAGTGGGTTAATGAGAAGCAAAGGCAGAGCCAGAAATGAGCCCCTAAGACCCAGACTGCCGTCCACCTGTGCATTCATCTTCTTATCAACAACATAACTGGGACTAATGCAATTGAGTTCCTCTGGCTCTGGAGGGATCCTGTGAGCTTTTACCTCAGAAAGAGACAAACCTGACGACTCCCACCACTACTCCTTACCCCCCATGCCTACTGCTC
>NW_006798649.1:951751-955528 GCF_000442215.2 Lipotes vexillifer | reverse complement strand
CCCCATGCCTACTGCTCAGAGGGAAAGAAGCAAAATACAAAGTGGCTGTCTTCAAATGGAGATAGAAGCGCATCCGTCACCAGGCCAGGGAAGAGTCTCTCATAACCTACTGGGTTTGTGGAATTTTCTGGAGAGAAAAGGTAGAAGGGGGTGGGGAGTGGCAGGAGTCAAGTCCTCTAAAACCCCCTGACTTCCCAAGTGCACCAGAGGGTAACCAACACAAAGGAAAAGAGGCTCGTGGACTTTGGGGGAAAGAGCTAGTCGGGACTCTCCCCTGCCTATGAAAGTCAGTAGCCCAGTGGGAAAGAGAATTCGGCCTGCCTCCCCCCTTCCCCACTGTCTCACACTGGCATCTGGGGTAGGTGGGTGGAGAGGCGTGGGGCAGCAAAGGTGCTCTACAAGTAGACGGTGGTGAGACAAGTTTGGGCTACCAGCCGGGAGGCTGGGTTCTACTCCTCACTTTGCTATTAGGTTGCTGCCAGCTTTGAGTGAGTCCCTTCCTCAGGCTTCATCCTCCTCCTGTGCAAAGTGACGGACTCCCCAAGCTCAGATGTCTAAGAAACCCGTGAGATACTAAGGCTTCCCCATAACCGAGGAATCCATCAGCTGGTCAGACCTGTGCCTTTTACTCCAGCGGGAGGGAACAGGGTGGTGGTCAGGGTTACAGTGGACTTTCTGGCAGGGAAGGATCTTCTCAGCATTCAGGAGAACACCGAAGGTTAAGAGCTCAGTAAGATAGAATCTGACTGGAATCAGAAGAGTCTGAACTGAAGCCCCGAACACACAGCTTACTAGCAGAGCGACCTCAGAAAAAAGCCATCAAGCTCCCTGTGCTTTCCTTCCCTTCCCTTCCCTTTCCTTGCCCGTAAAGCAAGGCCACTGAAAATACTTCATAAGTGAGTGTGGAGTGGGACACCTATCAAAAGCCCATAGCACATAATAAGCTCTGAGTATCTGGAAGCTGCCATTATTCTAACCTCACTCTTCCTATTATTACTACTACTGCTGCTGCTGCTGCTATGACAACAACCAGGGATGGGGGAGGTCACAGGCGACTAAATGCCTAGAACCCATGACCATAGTACACTTCCTGTCCTCCCACTGGTGGTCAGGCTGATAACCAAGGTCAATTTACACACATCTGAAAGAAGAAAACCACAGGGGCTCCCAAAAGACAGTCACACATCAGCCTTGAGTTATCTCCTCCCAGAATGAGTGCCCAGTAGAGAAAGAGATTTACTTTTCAGGAAGCTTAACACCTTCCTTCCCCCGCTGCCCCCCAGCCCTACACACACAGAGCCAGCGGTCTTCCATCAGTACCATGGAGAATTCTAGGATAGACTGGGGCAAAGGTTGAGCAGGTGCCAGCTGCCCAGCTGCAGCTGAATATAGGGCTCAGAGCAGCCTACACAAAACAAATTAAAACTGAACAAGCAAGCTAGCCAGCAGCCACATAGCCAGTGGTCATGCAAGAAGACAATGGGCTCTTCCCAGGCCTGGCCACCAAGTCCCGTGGCTGTTGAGACCAGGACTTGAAACGCTGCCAGAGCTGGGAGGGTGCAGTGATGGTCACATGGTGTTCTGGGCCAGAGCTGCTTGAACTGCTCTCCATCCCCCTAGGGATCCAGGGCTTGCCTTATGCTAGACACCAGCTGAGACCTGTGTCCCAGGAGAAGCTCAGGAGAGAGCTAGACTGGGAATCCACAGGTAGATAATTTGGCTTGTCTCTGCTCTGATTCATGCTGCTTCCTGAACCCGCCACCCAACTCTCTATGCTTTGGTTTCCCCACCTCTACAGTGGAAATGATACATTAGCTCAGGGTATTAACTTGGTGTGGCAAGGGTATGATAAGGATACAAGTAGATTACAGGAAGCAAAACGAGGGAACTGAAATGGCTTATTATAAGAAATGAACTCATACTCTGGACTGATATGTGGTCTCACTTCTACCTCTGTTTCATTGATTAACCTTGTGTTGATTTCCTCACTGTGTCTGTGCCTCAGGAAAGTCACCCCTTTCTCCCCACCATCCTTTTTCCTTACAGGTGTGGCCAGCATGAAATTAGCAAATTAGGGCTTGAGGATAACTGGATTGTCCATTTCTTACGAATTTCTACCTCCTCCCCTTTGGAGACACTCCCTAATGAGATTGTTAGGAGCACAGAAAGAGTAAGAGCTCCGTCTTTCAAAGCTCCACTCTAAATCTCCTCCTTGAGTCTTCCAAACTACTATAGATTAAAATGAACTCTCTCTTAAACTCCAAGAGCTATGTGGTCCAAACCATACATTTGCATTTATTCTTTATTACTTTGTGTAATTAGTCATCTTGACCATGCATGGGTGCCTGGTACGCTTGCCCAACTAGAGTGCAACGTTTTTGGGGGGTTTTTTTGGCGGTACGCGGGCCTCTCACTGTTGTGGCCTCTTCCGTTGCGGAGCGCAGGCTCCGGACGCGCAGGCTCAGCGGCCATGGCTCACGGGCCCAGCCGCTCCGCGGCATGTGGGCTCTTCCCGGACCGGGGCACGAACCCGCGTCCCCTGCATCGGCAGGCGGACTCTCAACCACTGCGCCACCAGGGAAGCCCAAGTGCAAGGTCTTTGAGGGCAAAGATTGCCTTTCCTTCTCCACTGTAATCCTCATAGTACCTAGCACACAAATGAGCACCTATTTGAGGCTCAAAAATATTTTCCGATTGCTCCCCAAAGTTGTTAGGTGTACTTGAATAAGGCAGGGCATGAAGCTACTGTAAGGAAGGGAAGGCGGGGAAGTAACAACAGCAGCTCACTTTCATCGGCTACTTCTTATTTAACCCCAGGCATTATGCAAAGGGTTCATGTGCATATTATCTAATTTAATCTTCACAAATCCATGCAGGGTAAGCACTATTTAACTCCCGGGTTTGCAGATGAAAATTAGAGAAGATTTAAGTCATTCGCCAAAGATCACACAACTAGTGAATAGAGAGACAGACTGGAATCCAGGCAGCCTGATTCCAGGCCCTTGCTCCTGCACTATCTTCTACTTGCAAGACCAGATGCATGCCTTTGAGCATTCCACACTGGGAGCTGAGAAAAACAAACCTGGGAGGGCAGAAAGAGGAGAAAGCAGATAAATGACGTGGAGCAAAAATAGTCCAAGCCAGCAGAATATCTTTAGCCAACACTGAGTAGTCCTTGGCCTGTTTTGGTCTGTCCCCAACATACCAGCATCTGGGTAGACCCCAGATGATGTCACCAGCCTGTTGAAAAACAAAGCATTCTTGCTCTCAGAAGCCCCCACTGTAACTTTTTAGGGTGCCATCCAAAAGCTTTCTCTTTATTTTTCAAGGTTTAAGAATGCAGAGGGGGCTTCCCTGGTGGCGCAGTGGTTGAGAGTCCACCTGCTGATGCAGGGGACACGGGTTCATGCCCCGGTCCGGGAAGATCCCACATGCCGCGGAGCGGCTGGGCCCGTGAGCCATGGCCGCTGAGCCTGCGCATCCGGAGCCTGTGCTCTGCAACAGGAGAGGCCACAGCAGTGAGAGGCCCGCATACCACACACACAAAAAAAAGAATGCAGAGGAATCATGGGATGTGTTCAGAGAGGGCTTTCCCAATCTGACTCAGAATGGGGCCCTGACCCTACTCCTGCACCAGCCTTCCAGAACCTTCCAGAAGGATCCAGCAACACAGCATCATGGTCTTTTAGTACATCTCCTTTTAGCTTGACTTCCCCCTAACCTGCACATTCCACATTCCCCAATGTCCGTGCATCATGAAGGCCCCCGCTGCTGTGA
>NW_006798649.1:902568-951741 GCF_000442215.2 Lipotes vexillifer | reverse complement strand
GAAAAAGGAAAAGAGCCAGAGACTTGGGGCCCACCAGCTAAACCCACCCAAGTCCCAGAAGCCCAGTGGGCTCACGCTGATTCCTAAACTATCCAGGACAGGTTGTGCTGGAACAGCTACCATCCGTGGGAGTGAAAAGATTAAGCACTAAACCCCAGACCTCTACAGTCAAATAGGGTATTTAACTGTGCCACACAGACAGGTCGTGGGTGGCCAAGCTTCCAGGTGATAGGGGATTCATTTTATAGCCCAGGCCTAACTGGAAGTCCTTATTCTTATCAGAGCGGCAGCATGCTGACCATGCACAACCAGAGATAGGAAACAGAGTTCTCAGAAACAGAAAATCCTAGGGACACTCAGAGAGAAAGAGAAAGGAAACCCAAAATATAAAATGGAGATTTAGCAGAGAAAATATTGAAGCAACACAATGGATAAACACTCTGCACTTAAAAGTAAACATTGAACAATTCATAAACAAAGCTTAAGAGAGGTCTGGATGCTGTAATACTACTGGCTTTGATACAGAAAAGCAGTATCTCAGCACAGAATTTCATGGAATGCATAAGAAAAAAAAAAGCCAAACTGGAACACAGCAAGAGGACGAATGTAGACCAGATACATGAACAGAGAGTTAGTCATTTCTCAGTGAGGAGCAGAAATTTATATCCAAAGGCCCAACACGGGATATGTGTAGTGCCTGTGTCGTCATGCTTGAGTTTCCTGTCCCAGTGAAATATATATATATATATATTTCTCTCTCCCAGTGTGGATTCTGTTAGTCTCAGCTAATATGTGATAAGATCTTTTTTTTTTTTTCCGTATTTTTTTTTTATTTTTATTTTTTTAACATCTTTATTGGGGTATAATTGCTTTACAATGGTGTGTTAGTTTCTGCTTTATAACAGAGTGAGTCAGTTATACATATATATATGTTCCCATATCTCTTCCCTCTTTGTCTCCCTCCCTCCCACCCTCCCTATCCCACCCCTCCAGACAGCCACAAAGAACCGAGCCGGTTTCCCTGTGCCATGCGGCTGCTTCCCACTGGCTATCTACCTTACGTTTGTTAGTATATATATGTCCATGTCTCTCTCTCGCCCTAACACACCTCACCCTTCCCCCTCCCCATATCCTCAAGTCTGTTCTCCAGTAGGTCTCTGTCTTTATTCCTGTTTTACCCCTAGGTTCTTCATAACATTTTTTTTTCTTAAATTCCATATATATGTGTTAGCATACGGTATTTGTCCTTCTCTTTCTGACTTACTTCACTCTGTATGACAGACTCTAGATCTATCCACCTCATTACAAATAGCTCAATTTCGTTTCTTTTTATGGCTGAGTAATATTCCATTGTATATATGTGCCACATCTTCTTTATCCATTCATCCGACGACGGGCACTTAGGTTGTTTCCATCTCCGGGCTATTGTAAATAGAGCTGCAATGAACATTTTGGTACATGACTCTTTCTGAATTCTGGTTTCCTCAGGGTATATACCTAGTAGTGGGATTGCTGGGTCATATGGTAGTTCTATTTGTAGTTTTTTAAGGAACCTCCATACTGTTCTCCATAGTGGCTGAACCAATTCACATTCCCACCAGCAGTGCAAGAGTGTTCCCTTTTCTCCACACCCTCTCCAGCATTTATTGTTTCTAGATTTTTTGATGATGGCCATTCTGACTGGTGTGAGATGATATCTCATTGTAGTTTTGATTTGCATTTCTCTAATGATTAATGATGTTGAGCATTCTTTCATGTGTTTGTTGGCAGTCTGTATATCTTCTTTGGAGAAATGTCTATTTAGGTCTTCTGCCCATTTTTGGATTGGGTTGTTTATTTTTTTGTTATTGAGCTGCATGAGCTGCCTGTAAATTTTAGAGATTAATCCTTTGTCAGTTGATTCATTTGCAAATATTTTCTCCCATTCTGAGGGTTGTCTTTTGGTCTTGTTTATGGTTTCCTTTGCTGTGCAAAAGCTTTGAAGTTTCATTAGGTCCCATTTGTTTATTTTTGTTTTTATCTCCATTACTCTAGGAGATGGGTCAAGAAGGATCTTGCTGTGATTTATGTCATAGAGTGTTCTGCCTATGTTTTCCTCTAAGAGTTTGATAGTTTCTGGCCTTACATTTAGGTCTTTAATCCATTTTGAGCTTATTTTTGTGTATGGTGTTAGGGAGTGATCTAATCTCATACTTTTACATGTACCTGTCCAATTTTCCCAGCACCACTTATTGAAGAGGCTGTCCTTTCTCCACTGTATATTCCTGCCACCTTTATCAAAGATAAGGTGACCATATGTGCATGGGTTTATCTCTGGGCTTTCTATCCTATTCCATTGATCTATCTTTCTGTTTTTGTGCCAGTACCATACTGTCTTGATTACTGTAGCTTTGTAGTATAGTCTGAAGTCAGGCAGCCTGATTCCTCCAGCTCCAATTTTTGTTCTCAAGATTGCTTTGGCTATTCGGGGTCTTTTGTGTTTCCATAATATGTGATAAGATCTTGAGTTAAAGAACTCTTCCAGGTAAAGACAGATAAGCCCCTGGACTAGGTGGATCCCTCCATAACTGGTCAGACCATGCAACTCAGCCCTCCCCGCTCTTTTACTGAATAGCTTAGCCAGGATGACTTCTGCCAGGATGTGTCCTTGTCATAATGGCAGCACTGCTGAAGCTAGAGAGGTGGGCAGAACAACAGACATTGGGATCTCCTCTTAGTGCTAAATCTATTGGAGAAGACCCCCACACACACACCGCTGGATAGGAACACGAGCACCAGATGATGAAAATATTCTGCTGATGTTATATGTGTGGATGAAGGGAGTCTCCTGGGACTGTCCCCTTTTATGTTCCCATTTTCTTTTAGCACCAGAATGAAAGGTAAACCTCAGTAGGCAAAACAGACGAGAGCTGGGTTCAGTGGCTCTGTCAAGCAGAGAGGGGACTGTGGGACAGATGGTGATTCTTCTGTGCGGAAAGTGTCACAGCCTCCGCCTTGGGGCCTGACGAAGACTCAGAGCAGTGGCTCTACAGTGTCTTGTGGGCCAAGACTCAGAAGACTTCGGTGCCATTGGACCCTAACGTTCCCTAAGAGAAGACTGGAGTTTCAGTGTTACCCAGACTCTTACCTCACTCTTCAATACAAGTGAAACTTCTCAAACAAGGGACCATCAGCCCCATGTTGGAATTCAGAGTTGCCCATTGGGTAATAAGCCAGGATTAGGAGACTTTGGAATCAGATCCAATCCCAGCTCTGCCACTTAGAGCTATCCTACTTTGGGCCCATTCTGAGCCCCCATTATTCCATGTGACGGGTATAAACATCCAGTCCAAGGCTGTGATGAATCAATGAGATGACAAAAGCCAAGCATCTAGCATAGTCCCTGACACAGGGTAGGTGTCCACTCAACAGCTCGTCCCTTAGTCACTGGCTGTCCTGTGGACAGAGGCACACATGGTGGGACCTGGGAGCGACTGTAGAACAAGGGTTGGAAGACCAATACCTATAGCTCAGCCAGCCACTTTTAAAATGAATTCTTACACAATCGCTTATCTGTACAACACTAGCATTTATAGAGCCCTTTCTCCTGTATTATTCTTATTTAAATAGTCTTATTAGGTAGGCATTATTGTCCCCATTTTACAGTTGAGAAAATTAAAGCTAAAGAAGCTTAGATAACTTGCTCTAGTCCTTTCAGATCCCTAATCCGTCTGGTTTTCAGATCCTTAATCCAGTGCCCTTTCTGCTACCCCACAGTGGAATAATCATCCATTCAATATATATTTCCTGAAAGTTTCCTATGTTCTGGGCATGGATCCAGGGACTGGATACTCACTTTGACTGGTTCTAGCACTGGTCTGCTCCAAGCCAGCCACATTCTTTGATCCCTCATGGCTGGTGGTACATCCATGGGAGCAGTGGCCAGAGTGATAGAGCGAGCCACTGACCACCTTCATGCTGACTGAGGACAGCTGTGGGGCAGGGCTGGTGAGGTAAGGCACTGTGCGCCTTGGAGGCACTTATCATCTCCTGGGGTAAGGAAGGAATAGCCAGGTGAAAAGCAGATCAGAGGGAGGAGAAAAACCATCCGGAGAGCCAGTGGTTCTCAGCCTGGCCTGTATATAAGAATCACCAGGAGGACCTTTAAACATTCCTGTGCCGAGACCCAACTCTTAGAGATTGTGAATTATTTGGCATAGAGAGGGTCCCAGCATCGGCACATTTAAAATCTCCCCAGGTGAGGCTAACTCGTTGCCAGGCTGAGAACACACGTCTAGGGCCTTGCCAATCAGAGTGTGCCTTGCTGACTGGCAGTACTGGCATTACGTCGGAGCTTGTTAGAAATGCAGACTCTCAGGCCCAATCCAAACCTACTGATTCTGCCTCTGCACTTTAACAAGATCCCAGGTGACTCATGTGCTCGTGGAGGATGGAAAAGGGCAGGCTCCTCCCTGTGAGTCAACCAGAGAAGTCCCTCCCCAGCCCCAGCTGGGAGATGCAGCCCACCTGCTCCCCACCAGGCAGGGCACACCCCTCGAGAGTAGAGCAAGGGGCTCAGGTGACTTCGGGGAGCCACTAAGCTCTGCTTCTCTTGTCGCCTCCAGAGCCTCACCTGAGCCTGCATCATGGGGTTCCATGTACCAGAGCTGCTGGAGTCCCAACAAGCCCCTCTGTGACCAGGAGGGAATCTGAGAGCAGGACCCTGTTACCATTTCAGCGACAAGAAATAAAAGGAGTTTCTTCCCCTTCCACACAGTCTTTGCCCCCGCTGCCCCTCCCCCCTCTCCAAGTGTCTTCACCACAGAAGAGGCAAGCTCAGGACAGCAGCGCCTCAGCACAGCCCCAGCGAGACAGTGAGCTGCCTGATCCACCATAAAGGCAGCACTGTCACTGCAGGCATGGGGGTGGCTGGTACCAGCTAAGCCTCATGAAGGAGGGAATCCTCAAGAGAAGGCCAGACAGAGACACACACATAAAATGACCCTTCCAGCATCCTGCACCCCTCCCCCAGCTCTGTATCCCTCCTACCACTTCAGTCTTTGTTTCTGCCTATCAGTTGTACGTGTGTATAATTTTTCACACATGCCTGCCTTTGCTCTCCCATTAGACTGAGATCAACCATCCCTGGCTCCTCCTTTGTCACTGCCCACAGTACCAAGTACAGAGACTTATGCCCAGCAGGGGCTTCATAAATATTATTTGTATTCATGTGCACACATTTTCTAGGAGTCAAACTGATAGCTCCAGGCTAACAAAGAGCTACTCAACAAGCAGGCATTTATTAAGATTATCAGAACACTGAGAGTCTATGGAAGAAAACTGTAAGGCATGGCTTCAAAAAGCACACACTCTGGTTTAGGAAACCAGACTTATACATAGAAAGCCTAAGACCCGAGACCCAAAGAAGTCAAACGTGTTTAGGATATGTGCGCTGGCACATGCCTATACAATGGGAATTTTCTGCTCCAGTCTTTTGACAGGTTATTATTACTTACTTATTAATTGGCATTTTAAAGCATTTTCCCCCTCTGGTATCTCTACCACTGACCCACATCCCCATCCTGGGCCACATCCCCCATACCAGGTAAACAAGATGAAATGATGCCTACAGTCAGAAAGGGAGATGGATCAAGACCAGGAACTTCTCTCTGCTGGATGCCCACAAACATCTCATGTAACAGCACAAAATCTGTACCCCACCTCACCACAAAGCCAAGTGTCCAGGGCCATACACACTGCGTTGCTTGCCCATTCAAGGCTCCAAAAAGTCTCGGATCAGGTCCCTGGGACCAGAGCCAGAATCCAAGGAGCCTTCTCCCTGCCCTTGAAAGGAAAACCGCAGTGCGTCATGCATGGTTGTCCCCACTGTGACAATAAAAAAGGGCAAAACTCACAGCCAGGCGCGGACTTTCAGTTCAGATTCAACTTGGGGTTTTCTCCAGCAATGTGTCAAACTCATCCCCATTCAACAGTCCAAACTCATCCCCATTCAACAGTCCATTTTTACTCTAAGTCAAAGAGGTTTAGGTAGGAGGGACAAATATGCAAGGGTAAGTGCAAATTGCAAGGATTCTGACATTAGAGCTGTGCAGTTTAATACAGTAGCCACACATGGCTATTTAAATTAAATTAAAAATTCAATTCTCAATCACATTAGCCACATTTCAAGTGCTCAATAGCCACATGTGGCTAGTGGCTACCATGTTGGACAGTGCAGATACAGAACATTTCCATCATCACAGAAAGCTCTATTGGACAGCACTGATGTTGAACATTTAGATGTTTCATTTGAAGCAATAAGTAGGGTCTTCTGGGAACTTTTGTTGCTCTCTCCAGCACATTGCTTCTTTCACAATGAAAGAAGCAATGTGCTGAGCGTCTCATGTAAACACAAAGACTCTAAGGCAAAATTTATAGGGCTACAAATTGGGTCATTTTAACATGCATATGTGCACACACATGGTCACTCCTTCTTAAAAGGGCCATTACTAGTTTCCCCCAACCCAAACTTTTGCTTTCATCACAAGGATTGTAGGATTGTAAGTCAGATGCTGCAGACCAATTTGCTGCCAGAAAGCCCACATGCTACCTAGTCCTAGCCAGAACAGTTTTCCAGATCCCTTTTGGGCGGTTCCATGCATTCCCTGGCTTTACCTTTTTTTTTGTTTGTTTTGTTTTTTTGGCGGTACGCGGGCCTCTCACCGCTGCGGCCTCTCCTGCTGCTGAGCATAGGCTCCGGACGCGCAGGCCCAGCGGTCACGGCTCACGGCTCACGGGCCCAGCCGCTCCGCGGCACGTGGGATCCTCCCGGACCGGGGCACGAACCCGTGCCCCCTGCATCAGCAGGCGGACCCTCAACCACTGCGCCACCAGGGAAGCCCCTGGCTTTACCTTTTAACCTAGCATCACCAGGGAGAAAAATCTTGCAGATGGCAGCTCAGCACCCTGGACAGCGACAAGCTCCTGACCAGCCAAGTGTTTAAAAGTTCCAGTACTCCCCTTTTCTCCAAACATCCTTCACAAGCAACTATCCCGACACCACTGCCTGTGAAGCGATTTCCCATTCACTTCTCCTAACACCACAATCTTGTCTTTAGAGCAAGAGCAAGCTCAGCTAAGAAGCTTAAATGCTCCTCACCAAGACAAAGTCCAACTCCTTAGTCAGATTCAAGATTCTCTGGATTCTGGCCCCAGCTGGTCCCTCCAGCTGTACCTTCCACTGCTCCAGCCTGGCCAGTTCAATGCCTGAGTATAAGTTCCCTCCTCTAAACCTCTGATTATGCTCCCTTACCCCACCAGAAATGCCATTCCCTTACCTTTATCTATTCAAATCCTACCCATCCCTAGGGACCCAGACCAGCCCCTGTTTCACTTCAAAACCTTCCCAAAGGACTTTAGTCTACTTTGATATCCTCTCTTCTCTGACATCTCAAAGCATTTCTAGTTTAGATCATGCTTTAAGGAACTTGATTACATACCCTCTTGTACAATTACTAGGTTCATATATAGTGTTTAAAGTGGCCTGGTGTGTGGAAGAACTGACTTTGCCAGAAACTAGCCACTTTGATCAGTAAAATAATGATCTTAGACTAAACCATCTCTAACATTCGATGAGTTGAAGATTCTCTCAAAACAAGTTGCCACCCAGAAGTGTGCTCTGCTCATAATAAAGGCTTCAAAGACTAAAGAGCATTGTGTAAAAACAAACCAAGGCACAGCTCAGAGCTGGGATCAGCCAGAGAACCCTGGTTTAGCTCCCAACATGAGTCACAAAGGCTTCATTTCCACTCAGTGTGTGATGATGATCAGAAAGAGATCTAGTTTCTGTCCTTGCCTACGTCAGCATAGGAAAATTGCCTGTGGCCTCAGAGGCATTTTCCTTCATAAAGAACATGTCACCTCCAACAAGTGGAAAAATACCACACAATGGGTATTATAACCTTGGCATTGTAACAATGTCTCTCATACAAACATGCATGGATAGGTCAACCAACACCTGACAGCAGTGTACTAACTCCATTACTAATTATGCATAAGCCCAGATAGACTATGGAAAATAACAAAAAGCATAATCTTTGTTGGTGCCCCCAAATAAAACTCTGACTAGTCTTACAAGTCAAGAGGTTCCAAGGGGGAGAGAGAACTGACTTAAAATTTCAGCTCAATATTTTACTTCTTGTCAAAACGATAGTTATAGTACCTCCTTGTGTTTAAAATCCTATTCTCAAAGCATTCAGGTTATGGATCTACATACAATAGGATACAGGGATGACTCTTTCACTCTTGCACATGGAGAAATTAAGGCCCAGAAATGTTTAATAACTTTTGTAATGCAAATAAAGATCACATGAGAATGAGAATCTAGTCAGAATAATTTCAATAACATAAGCAGCAGGCACACACGAACACACATATACATGTACACACACACATTCAAAGAACTCAATAATAAAAAGAGATGAGGGCGTTCCCTGGCGGTCCAGTGGTTGGGACTCCGAGCTTTCACTGCTGAGGGTGCCGGTTCAATCCCTGGTCAGGGAACTAGGATCCCGCAGCTCAAAAAATAAATAAATAAATAAAAGTGGAAAATAATATAAAGGGAAGAGTTATGAAACTCACTGACCCGGGAACTGGAAGATTCCACTGAATACTTGCAAAAAAGTGCCAAAGCAAATTGGCCAGCATTGGTAAAGAAGGAACTCTCATCACTGGGAAAAGTCCTTGGAATTGCTCTGCCAGCCATTCACTCTCATCGCAGAAAGTCGTAAGATGTGAGAACAAAATTTAGCATCTGGTCAACCCGCCCCAGTTGGCCTAAACTGGATCCAGGAAAGTGAGTTCAGCATGAAGGGCCAGAATCATCCTGTCCTAAGCCCTTCCCCGAGCCAACCATCCTAAGTGCTCGGAGAGGGAAAGCAGTGAGACCCCAGTATGACCAGGCTAGAAAAGTAAAGGCTCCATTACTCAGGATCCTCTATGACTATGTCTCAATATACTGTTCCCTCACCAGGGAATTACACGCACCCACCACCCAAGCCATGCCATTTATTCATCATGACTCAAACATCCCCTACAAATACGTGCCTTTGAATTTGCTCCTCCTCCAGCAGCTCTGACCATTAAGTCTTCAAGTCTTGAGGTCTCAAGACCCATGCAAGAGGCTTTTACAGATCATCTAAGCCCAATATAACCTCCTGTCATCCTTCTAGCATTTACTGTCTGGAATTAGCAAATGTTTCTTATTTTTGAATATATATCTCTTATCTCCTTTAGGGTGGAGATGAGGTCTCAGGAGCCTCAATTTTGCTCCAGAAGATTGTGCAGTACCCCTTACCCACGTTCAATAAATGTTTGGTGATGATGATGAGAATGCTAAGACCTCTCCAGAGGGTCATGTCACCTAAGGACAAAACTAGATATGCAACTATGTCCATGGGGCTGGGTCGGGGAGCCCCAAAGGGAAACCACCTGGAGGACAACTGCTCGCACAGCCTTCCTCCAACTTCAGTGCCAGGGGCTTCCTCATTCTAGGACTGAGTCAGAAATCTTCCCTTCCTACCCTTGAGTTGCTGATTCCAAGCTGTTTATATCGTTAACTCTGTTTATTGTGATCCTGGTAAGAGGTTCTAAAGCCCTCCAAGCCCCTCTCTAATTAAATTCATTAGAACAGATTGGGGCTTTCTTTCTGCATCTCAGAAAAATTAACAACACGATTAGCATCATAATGACGGGGAGAGGGGCTGCTGGGGAGGCCTTTCAGGAGGGGCTGGCCCAGTCTGGGAAGGGAAGAGTGAAGAGGGGCAGCCCAAGGAGAAGGCAGATGCTCAGGCAGCTGCTTCCTGGAGGAGGGGAGCTACAGTAGTCAGGAAGGGATGATGACGGCCTGAGGGGATGACCCCACCAGGCCCCAGGCATCCCCACTTTTTCATGGCTTTGGGGAGAGGAAAGGCAAGACAGGAAATTAATCAATGACATGAACTCCAGAGACACAGGCTTCTAGGACTAGAGACTTTTAGCAATCTTCTAGTTTTACAGAAGGAGAAACACATTTAAGCTCTGTTAATGATGGGGCTGGAAGTAAAACATAAACCCCTCATGGTTTTCATGAAGGTGTCCTTTTCTATAAGGCTGTACTGCAGGAACCTGGGGAAAGCAGGCAGGGTGAGGCAAGTCACTTCTTTCCCAGAGAACCTGAACCCATCCAGTATTTGCTTATACCCCTGTGGGTTCCCTCATCTAGAAAACTCTCATCTTCCCTTCCTTATTAAAATTCTACCAATTTTTCAAGGCTCAGCTCCATTCCCACCCCTCTCTGAAGAGCAGCTAGCATTGGTGAGTGTTTACTGCCAGCCAGGGAGGGTGCTGGGCCCTTCACTGCCTTATCACATTTAATCCTTATTATGGCTCTGCAAGGTTCATATTAATACTCTCATTTTACAGACTGGGAAACTGTAGCTCCTCAGCCAGTAAGTGAAAGAACCAAGGTTTGAAGGCAGGTCTGTCTGATGTCAAAAGCTGAGCACTTTCTGCGATGCCATGTCACCTCCCTGACTCAAAAACCATACTGAGGAATAACTCCTTCCTTCGCAATTTTACTGTCCAGGGTCTGAAGACTTAATTATACAATGTCTTGTATTATTCCCAAGGGTTTTCACACATTTCCATCTTATTTCCCCTATTTGAAAGCAGGAACCACATTTCTGTATCCTTCAGAAGAACAAAGTAGGTACTGAAAAATGCATGCTAACTGAGCCCTTCTAAAAGATTTTCCTAGAGAGGCTCGTACGAGTGGATAAAACATTCCAGTCCTACCAGGGTCAGAGAGCTCACAGGAGAGGAGCATGGGCTTTGGTGTCAAACTAATATAGTTTAAATTCTAGCTCTGCAACTCACTGTTCTATAATCTTAAATCACAACCTCTCTGGGTCTGTTTCATTATGTGTAAAACCAGGATCCTAACAATACTTTTTTTGTAGAGTTAACCCTTATGAAGGTTAAATGAGATGATGCATATCAAGCATATAGTAGGGTGCCTGGCACATAGTAAGCACTCTATAATGATGACTATTCTATTATGCCACTTTTATTTTTCCTAGCTTGTCTCAAAATCTAAGGAAAGGAGGGTAGTTCAAGAAATCTCAAGCTGGCTGGCACAGTCTGACCAATATCCCAGGTCAGCAAAGCTGTGGAAGTGCCTCCTCAAGCACCCAGCCCAGCCATTAGCTCTCAGAGCCATTCCCTGCAGCCCCAAGGACCAGGCCATATGCATCTAACATCTGCCCTTGCAACTAGGCCTGGGCCCTAGCTGAGCATTTGGAGTAAACGCTCAAAAGTTTGACATCAGGCTGCTCTAGCCAAAGCAGGGGTCTATCCAAACAGTGTGGTACAATCATCCCAGGTCCTACAGCCCACTGGGCCCCCTCAGCCATGCTCTTACAATGCCAGGAATCCCTTTACCTCTGGTAGAGCATTTCTTGTACCGCATTTTAATTTGTTTTCATTTCTGTGTCTCTCACTTGACTTACACACCCAACATCTAGCTTAGTTCCTAGGACATTTTCAAAGGCTCAGGACACACTAATGAAATGAGCTAAATCAGATATGTAGGTGTTGGGGGGGCGGTTCCTCAGACAGGTGAGGCTGGCTGTCTCTATCCTTAGGCTCTTTCCCAGTTCAGCTATGGATGTTCATGGTGACCTGTGCTCGAGTGTAACTTTTAAGGATTCCCCTGTCACTATCAACCTCCTCTCCCCTATCTGGACCTCTTTGATGACTCCCCCCTGACTCTGACCTCCCAGAACTCCAAGACCCTTCCACCCATGTCAGAGCTCACAATATTTTTACTCACCTTGTTTCTGAGCACATACCTGAACTTGCTATTTCTCCATCAGCCCCCGGGCCTCTTTCCTCTGACTCACTCTGACATTCTAAGCATATTCTGACCACACTTTGCCCCTAAAATACAAGGGCTTAGGAAACAGGAATGGCAGAGTTGAGTAGCCTCGATCTTGTCCCCGAGTTCCCCCTTCAGGCTGAAGCAGTAGCCAGCAGGGTTCAGCTGCACACAGAACATCCCCTCTTCCCCCTCAAGCTGGGGATGTGGTAACATCTTGCATCTTACCTTCTCCCTCACATTCAACTTCCATGTCAGCCCTGAACCACCATTCTGACAACATCAACCAGCAACGGTAAAGGGGGGGCTGATGCCACTGGAGTGAAAGATGCTGCTGTTCATCATCCCTGTCTCCATGTCCTCACTCAAGCTTATCTATGTTATTTGTCTGATTACTTGTCTCTTTCATTACACTGGCAGCCCTGAGAGACTCCTTTCATCTCTATGATCCCAGCACTTAGCAGAGCAGCACACTGTAGGGTTTAATTCGTATTTGTTGAATGAATAAGTATGTAACCAGCCTTAAATTCCTCTTACTTCCTTCTCCCTTCTTCTCCCAGGCCAAACAGACTGAAGACTGAACTTCTCTGCCTCTCTCTTTCTAGTTTCCTAAGAAATTCTTTTTCTAAAGACTAAGTGATGATCCTCACACCCCAGGTCTTGGATGGTCTTGGAGGAGGGTGGCACCAGGGGAAGGGAACACATTGCAACAACAGAATGATGGGAGCCTTGGAATCCTGTCTCTCAGTCACTGCAGAAATAGGACCACCTTCTATGCCTCGCCCCTTGGATATCCAAAGCCAGAACCCAACCCCTAGATACCAGCTACCTCTTCAATGTACCCCTGAAATATCCAGCCCGGCCCCATAAGCCCAGCTTGCATCAGCCCACAGGGAGCTAGTCAGGTCTTGCTCCAGCTCTCCAGGGAGCTGGCTTCCCTTTCTGTGTGCCTCAATGTATCCCTGCTGAAGTCTCTGTGATGTCAAACAAGGGATGAGGGATGAGATGCATTGCACAAAACTGGGAGATGTGTACATTCTGATAGAATCCCCCACTTAAGCAATCAAGCATTTCAACGTCAGGACCTTAATCCAATCAGCTCTCAGAGATGGCTCCAGGTGATGCCTCCTCCCTGGGCCAGGAAAAGCTGGCAGCTCTGGGAACGCTGATGCCAGGGGAAGCTTCCTGCCCCACCCCCACTCATGCTGGAAGGGGCACAGAAGGTTGACAAAGCAGAGGACAGCCAGTCCCCCAGCTGCACACCCGCCCCTCCACCCCTTGCTGGGCACTGCCTGAATCCCATTCAGAGTTGCTGTTCATGAGCTGAAGGAGTCCACTCATGTTTCTAAAGTGAGGGAGCCTTGCAGAGAAGGGACAGGATCCGTCAGCAATTTGCTCTTAACCTCCAATTTGAGACCTGGGATTTTAGCTGAGGTCCCCAGGGCAGGAATCGGGCTGCCCTGTTTCACATTTCCTGTTTCACAGGAAACACAAACTCACTCTGGCCTAAGTGTGAGTGAGTCTCTTTCCTCATCTATGTTATTCATTCTCATTCTCTCTCTCTTTTTCTTTCTAAACACGCGTGTGCACACACGCGCACACGCATGCGCACACACACACACCCTCAGCTGAACCCAAACACAAGAGGAAGAAATTACTGCCTCAGAAGTGCCCGCTCTGTCAGGACAAAAGGTAGAATTATTAGATGCATAGCAGACCCCACCCCCATCTTCTTTAATTTTTCCTGCAGTACAAATCCACCAGATCCAATCATCCCCAAACCAGGGGAGGCAGGTCTCTGCCTTCCTTCTTCTCCCTGCCCGCTGCTCCCACAGTTGGCATGACCAATCCCCAGGGTCTCCACACACGTTTTCCCTGGGCTTCTCCTACGTATGTTTCAAGTTCGGTGGGTTGTGAACCTGCTGGTCTCCAGCTCCATACAAACAATTCAACTCCGGCCCAACCAGGTCTCAAAGCCCCGTGATCTGCCCTTGCCCGAGATTTGACTGGGGCCCAGCAGGGCTCATCACAGTTCCAAGGGTAGATAATACACACCAGGCCCTCATGCCTGGAGACAGACAGGCAGAAAAGATACATTGTCATCCACTCCTTTGGACTGAGGAAGGAGGCATCTCTGCCCAACACACACAGACACACAGACACACACACCACTGCCAAATGCCAAGGAAGGAATGAGGAACAGAACCTGGCTCAGGGCAAGAGAGGGGCTGCCATGGGGACCAGAGACTAGGTGATTCAGCACTCTGCCCACTCAGCCCAGCCCATGGGCCACACTCATGACAGCTCCCGATGCCAAAGTGCTGACTTGGAGGCTGAGGAAGAATCCGTTCTAAAATCCAAAATTCTCCAACCCTTCAGTGGGGCTCCTCATCCAGGCCTTTGCATCCCCAGGGCTCAGATCAAGACCAGGAAGAGGGTGCTCGGCCATCTCCTTGGACCCCTGCCCCAAGGGTCCTAGTTCCCCTATGCTTAACACCGCCCCCCCCACACCCCGCATCTAGGAAACAAACCTGAACAACTAGGGGAAGAGAGTAGCTGAAGAGGAACATAAGAGAGGCCTACAAACGCCCAGCATCTTTTGCCCCCAAGCCATGAATAGGATCAAACATACAGAAGGGGGTTATAAGTGGATTCTGCAACAGCGAGTACATAGGGCCTTCAGAGCCCTAGGCCTCCCCAAGCAGGGAAGGAGGGCCCAGTGGCAGAGAGGGGGGCTCGGTAAAAGCCATGTGGCTACAAAAGCACCAGGAAGGGCAGGTGGGGAAGGCGATGGGTGGCAGGCCAGCTAACAGCCAAGGGGGAGAAGATGGGGTTCTTGAGATGGTGGAGGAGGAAACCAAGAGGCAGTTGGGAAGGGGCTGGGACAGGGTATGCCGAGGGGACCCGAGAGGGACAGAAGCTGTGAGGGAGCTGATGGAGAGACAGGCACACAGTGATGGGGGTATGAGGTGGGGACCAGAGCAGGGAGGGCAAGGAGAGAGCCTGGTGTGCGGGGCAGGAAAAATAGAAGGGACAGGGGTCACACAAAGTGGGGTGTGGAGGTAAACAGGTAAGGGCAGAGCTCGGGGATGAGGCAGGGACAGAAGGAAAAGGGGAAGAGAGTGAGATGCAGGAAGGGGGAGGGGAAGCAGCCAATGAGATAGAAAAGGTGTTGGGGCGGTCGGGGCTGGGAGCTGGATGGGGTGGGGTCCAGATATTGACATACGAGGTCTTCAGGGCAGGTAACAGCGTGGAGAGAAGGGTCGGGGGTGTGGATGGAGGGGGATGGGGACAGGTCAGGAGATGGAGACGGACAGAGGAGGGCGGGAACAAGGGGGTGTCGCTAGATGGGTTTCCATGACCCCCGTTCTACCCCCACCCCCATCTCTCTGCTGTTCGCGCTCGCCTACCTGCAAGGGCTCGGGCTCCGGCCCTGGGTGCAGTCGGTGCTGTCCGCTGCCGGCGCCACCACTTCCCCAGAGTCCCCTGCAGCGCCTCTCGCCGCCAGCCGCCGCATTAGGGCAGAGACCAGCCCGTGCGCGTCCCCGGGCGGCCAGCGCGCCCCCGACACCCTGCGTGCGCGCCCCCGCGCCCCTCCCTTCGCGCGCCGACCGGAGACCAGGACGCTGGAAGAGCAGGGCAGGATGTTCCCGCGCCGCCCCGCCAGGCGCGCTGGGGAGCGACTGTAGGGCCTGGACCGGGGAGAAAAAGCGCCTCCTTTTCGCACCGACCCACGGGCCTCTTTGCGGACTGGCGTTGAAAATGATACTAATTAGCACCCGTTTCTGTTCTCTGAGCGCCTACTGCGAGCCAAACCTACAGGAGGAAATACGCTGGAGACCCAGGGGTATCACGTGTTTGTCCCGTATATGCCCCTCCACCCTCAGACTGTGACTTCTTGGGGGCAGAAACTTGTCGAACAGCTTGTGTTCCCAGGGAGACTTCCTTCTGATAGACTCTCCAGTAACGTTTGTTTTTCTTTTTAACAGCCGGTGATCTTTTTTCTTTTTATATAAATTTATTTTATTTTTATTTATTTATTAGTTTAGGCTGTGTTGGGTCTTGGTTGCTGCGCGCGGGCTTTCTCCAGTTTCGGCGAGTGGGGACTACTCTTCGTTGCGGTGTGCAGGCTTCTTATTGCGGTGGCTTCTCTTGTTGCGGAGCACGGGCTCTAGAGAGTGGGGGCTTCAGTAGTTGTGGCGAACGGGCTTAGTTGCTCCGTGGCGTGTGGGATCTTACCAGACCAGGGAACGAACCCGTGTCCCCTGCACTGGCAGGTGGATTCTTAACCACTGCACCACCAGGAAAGCCCCAGAAACGTTTGTTGATTGAAGAGTTGGTGGATCCCGAATTGGGGACGTGAGAAATGTTGTGACACCTGCTGGGGGTGGAGTGGCCTTCTTTTAAAAATGGGAAATTTCATCTGCCTTAAGGGGGCTCAGGCCTGCCCGGACTTGAGTTAAGAGGGAAGAAACCCAGGACTGGGAGGCCAGAGATCCAAGGGCTCCTCCTGACTCTGTGACTCTCTGCCGTGGTTCAGACACTTCTTTGTGGGCCTCAGTTTTCTCAAATGAACAGTGAAAAGTTGATTGGATTATCCCTTCAGGTCCCTTCTGGCTCAGAAATGGAGACTGTGAGGCCCTGGCTGACAACTGCGCAGGCAGAGACCCGAGCTCGTTATCACCTGAAATTGTGGGAAGACCTGGATTGGGACATCACAGAATCTTAGGCTAGAAAGAGCACTTGGAAGAAGCTTTCAGTCTATCCCTCATCCCAAACCACAGTTCCCTTGGCAGCGGCCCTCTGAGGTCCCATTCAAAACCACATTCAGCCCCCTTCTCTGTGCTCACACAGCCCCTGCTCTGGCACCACCTGCCTCTCTGTCCCCCCTTCAGCCTGTGAGCTCTGGGAGAGCAGGAATGCATCTTGTTCCCCATGCTGTCCCCAGCCCTAGATAGAACATAGTAGGTGCTCAATAAGTACTTGCTGAAGGAATGAATGACTGTCAATGATAGTGAATCATCCAAATAGCTGACAAAATATCCCTTTTTAGGTGGCATTGCATGGTGGTGGTAAGACCAGCTTAGAGACAGCCTGCTGGGATTCAGATCCTACCTCCATCACATCAGATATGGATGAAAGTGGGCCATTTACTTATTTTCCTTTTATTTCTTTTGAAAAATATTAAATCTGTACAAGCACGTAGTTGAATTAGAGCCAAATCATTCTATGAGATTTCTTATAAAATATGTTTCCCTCATGTTTTCCCCTCTCTAGACGTCATCCCTTTCAACTCTTTTGATCTTTGGTTATTGCCTATTTACCGCTGTATATCTAATAACATGCCATATTGCTGCTTCTTGCTTCTGTTTTAGGCGTTATCTGCTTTTTCTTTAAAAGTCTTTATTGAATTTGTTACAATATTTCTCCTGTTTTATGTTTTGGCTTTTTGACCGTGAGGCATGTGGGATCTTAGCTCCCCAACCAGGGACTGAACCCACACTCCCTGCATTGGAAGGCAAAGTCTTAACCACTGGACCGCCAGGGAAGCCCCTAGGCATTATCTCTTGATTCCACCCTGTGACAGCCACTCTTCGCCTCACATATACCCTTCCTGTCCTCCTCTCCAGCCTCCCAATCTAGTCATATCTCGGCACTGGTTATATCAGAATTAGTATTTATTATGATTACTTAAATCCTATTCACAACTGACCTTTTCAGTTCCTGCAAACTTTTTGTTTTTTTTCTAGACTTAATAATTGTCATTTTTGTCTACTCGTTTTGTTTCATATATAGTAAGTATCTATAATTCAACTCTAAACTCTCCATCAGTTGTCTGTGTCCATTTGTTCAGACCTTTCAGGTATTCTATTAATTTTATCTTCTTGAAGATTCTCTCCTAGAGCCTTCTGATGTGTTCCAGTCCCTGTTGGTTTCTCTATGCCCAATGCACTGCTATTCATCTCTCCAAGCTTCAGTTTCTTCATCTGTAAAATGGGGATAATTGTTATACCTCATAGAGTTGTGAGGATAAATGAAGTAATTCATGTAGTTTGTCATATAATAAGCACTTGATAAATATTACTGATTACTATTCTAGACTAGAAAACCAAAGCTTAAGTAACCTACCCAAGCAACACTTCAAAGCCTACATGTGTCTGACAGCACCTAATTAAAACTATTATTTTAGGGTGAGAACTAAAAATCTTAGATTTACAATATTAGAATCTTTCAGTATGGTCAAGTTGAAGGAACACAGGATTTGCCAAGAAAGTCCTGGCTGGCCAGCAGGGTGAACTTGCACAGATCACTTAACCTCTCTAAGACTTATTTTTCTCATCTGTAAAATGGTGATAAAGTGAACACCAATGAGATAAAGCCCTTTGTAAACCAAAATGCTCTGCACAAATGTTAGCTATTACCAGTATTCTCTTCCTTTTCTTCACCTTTTTTTAAAAAACAGCTAAGAAAACCGAGGCTAGAGAGAGAGAAAATCACACAGTGATTTGGTGGTTGAAACTGAACTGGAACTCAAGTCTCACAGCTTTAGTGTAAAGAAATTAATTCTGGCCAGAGGGGAGTGCAGAACTGCCAGAGGACCTGAGGGTGGCAAAGCAGGTGTTTCCTTGGCTTTGGTGTCCCCAAGCTGCTGGCCTGTCCTGACTAGGGGATGGGCACCACCTGCTGGTGATAGACTGTGGGCACGGAGACCAGCCTTGGCTCACGCAGGCTGGTCTACTTGTGTGTCAGGAACAGGCTGAATCAGTAACAAGGGCAGAAATTGGTTGCTTTTTCTTTCTAGACCGTTATCTGGCCTTTTCTTTCTCTTCCTTTTCTTCCCTGAGTGTGTATCTTTAGTTCTGGCTGAAACCCCAGCAGGCATGGACTCTGCTGACCCTAGACTTGAAACCCTACTCCCTGTGTCCTCTGTCATGGTGAGTGTAAGTCACTGATGATTTTCATATTCCCTAGCATCTCATGGCTCCCAACCAAATTGCACAAGCCATGCCTTACCCTGGGCTCAGGCCAAGATAAAGCCCCTGCACACTGTCTCACGTACTTGTAGGACACTGGCATTACAGGCCTGGGGAACATTGAGGGACAGGGCCGGGCCCCACCAGTGTCTGTTATACCCTCCAAGCCACCCTCCTCCACATGGTCCCCAGAAGATGTGGGGAAACCGACAGTTCCACACATTACTGCTAGAGGTTTAACTTTATACAGGGCAATTTGGCAGTGCCATCAAGACTTTAATGTAGCCTTTGACCCATCTAAGACTCTAGCCTGCAGAAACACTGGCACAAATCACAAAAATGTGCATGCACAAGGATGTTCAGTGTAGCCCATTCAGAGGGTAATGGTCAAATATGTTGTGATAATCTGTGCAGTGGAGAGATATGGAGCTACCTAAAAAATAATACACACACATATCCTTTAAAAAGAAGAGCAGCGTAATAATATGTAGAGTATGATCCTTTTTGGGGGGAAAAAATAAAAGCTAGTTGTTATAAGAGGGTGGAAGAAGAAGAGAGAGGGAATGATGCCGTGGACCTGTTTAGGAGCTGAGGACAGAGGACCTGGAGGAAATCAGGGGGGACCTGATTTTTGTTGAAGCTTTTCCCATACTAGGCTCTTCCCATATGTTAGATCACTTAGTCCTCACAAAAGCCCAGTGAGATGGGCATCATTGTCTCCAGTTTACTGATGAGAGGCCAAATGAGGTTAGTAAAATTGCAACATCACACAGATGGGATGTGGTAAAGGATTAACTTTGCCCAAAGAGAGGCCTGGCCTTTGCCCTAGGCTTCTGGGAGGTAACCTCTAAACCCTTGGGATGTCCTCCGTGTCAAGGGTGTCTTTGTCTACTTCTGGGGGCTCAGCCACACTAGATAGTCTATGCTAACAATGCGGTTTATGGTAGGGGCTTGGGGCATGACCTCCAGAGGGCTGGAAACTCAGGTCAATCACATGAGCGGTCAGCCATGTCTGCGTGACTGAGTCTCAATAAAGACTCTCACACTGAGGCTCGGGTGAGCTTTCCTGGCTGGCCGTCGTCAGTACATACTGTCACACATCACTGCTGGGATTTAGCAGTGTCCCCACACCTCCACTGGGGGAGGACAGCTGGAAGCTCAGTGTGTGGAGCTTTCCTGGGCTCTGCCTCTTCCCGTAGCTGACTTTACTCTGTATCCTTTTGCTGTAATAAACCGTAACCATAGATATACTAGCTTCCAGTGAGTGTTGTGAGTCCTGCCATCAAATTATTGAACCTGAGGGTGGTCTTGGGGATGCCCAAGCTTGCAGTTAGTGACAGAGTGGGGGTGGTCTTGTGGAATGCTCCCTAACTTTGAAGACGGTAAGTGGTGGAATCTGGAGTCACACAAAGATCTCAGAGATGCCAGTGTGCCCCCTCCCCACTTCCCTGCACTCCCTACACTCCCGCATTTTGTGACCAGCGCTGAAGGATAGAAATTCTAGCGTCCTGTGGAAGAACAGAGTGGTGGCCACACTAAGGGACAGCAAGGTGGGTAGGTGAGGATGTAACAAAGCAAGCTGAGTGGCACGCTCAGAGCGAGTACAGAAGGACCACATTTTAGAAAGATCCAGGAATCTATGCCCCTCACAGTGCAGGGGATCAGGAAGGCAGGTACAGAGAAAGCCAATGGGATAGGGACTGTCTTATCTCTGTGCATCCACAGAGCTTAGCACAGCACGCTGCTCATAGCTGAAGCTCCATACATATTTGTTCAACAGATGAATGAATGTTTGAATAAAAGCAGAGCTCCTGTGAGTATAGACCACACTGCCCGGTGATGGGGACCACTAGCAACTAGTTTAAATTTAAACTAACAAAAATCACAAATTCAGCTCAGTCACATTAGCCACATTTCAGCCACAGATTAAAGAACATTTCTGTCATTACAGAAAGTTCTACTGAACAGCACATTATGACTGGTGGCACCTTGACTTGTGCAGTACACAACCTTCACAATTGTTCGGAGCAGACCTCTGTGAATGCAGTACCTCCCAGTAGGTGGTGGTGTGCTAGCTGCTGGTGAAAGAATCACACAGACATTTATGGTCTAAGGCAGGCATGAGAACATCTGAAGAATGACCTGTTAATGCATACAGGCTAACTGAAGTAAAGAGATTATGTTTAGGTATTGCCAAACATATAAATAGTGAATAGACCAAAGAAAAGAAATGTAAAGAGGTTTAGCTATGTTCACAGCCTGAAAACTGTCTGTTTCCCTTCTTATGTTTGAAATGAACATAACTCTGCTAGGATTATTTCTTGGAGAAGTAAACATACTTGACAGAAATAAACATGCCGGCTATTGAAATACAGCTCCCCCCAAAACTATTTGCCTTCACGTAGCAACCGCAGAAGGTTTCTAATATGGTAGCCACTGATATTCTAGGTGACACTTACACAGTGATCTTTCCTGTTGTTTTCCATAAACCATTGAAATGTCTTATCATTTACAACATTTCAACCTCCAAATGATCTTTCTGACACTTCCTCTTGCACAGAGCAAATGCACAAAAATTCTGTTTGACCATGTTTCTTGGTTTTCTATCAGGGAAATATGGTTCCTGTACCTTGCAGGTCCTTTCCATCTTCTATACGCTATGATTGCACACTGCTAAAGGAATCATAAGTCTAAATGGCTCAGGATGCCTCCTTCTGCACTGGACCAGACCCAGCAGGTTGGGGCAAAGCAAAGGAGGCTGCACCTGCACTTTGCAGCAAGCCAGGGCCCTGCACCCCAGGCCCCAGAATCCAAACTTCTCTGTTTCTGCCCCTCCCAGCCACTGCTTCCCAGCACAACTCCTGCTGGCTGCCAGCATCAGCATGAGCCGGGAGCCAGGTGGTAGCAGCTGAGAGCCTGACCTGTGGGCCTGGCCACCCCCAATTCGTTTATCTTATTTATGCCAATTTATTAGCACAAAACCCCTGGGAAAGCAGCAGGAGGAGGTTTCTGCTTTAAATAAGCATCAATATGGCATCATGTCTGTAAGCTCAGGCCCTGGGTGGCTGGCCCTCCTGCTTCCCACCTCCTCTAGGTGGGTAGGTCTGACTGGGCAGATTGGCTGGTGTGTGCTTCTAAACCTTAAACCCAAGACTGGTCACAATTTTACAATTGTGTGTGCCGACTTCCTGTTAAGGGTCCTCTAAGAGTCCTTTTATAACAAAGAATCTGTCTATTAAACGGCAATGCCTTTGTAAATAAAACAGCCTTAATAATTAAATCTTGCTCTCTCTCTCTCTCTCTCTCTCTCTCTCTCTCAGGGCTTCACACGGACTAACTCTTTCAGTTCTGAAGTGTCAGGAGCTGGGGAAATGTGATCTTCCTGCTGAGGAGCTCCTGGATCAGAATGAGTCCCCATCATTCACTCCCTTGTTGAAGCTGGGGCTGGAATAAGGGGTACCCACCCTCTCAGACACAAGAGAGCATTTGAAATGAATAGATGAATAGCCATAACTTAAGATGATTCAAAGCACCTGAGAAATTTTCATGGACCATGAACTCCTTCTGCTTCATAGAGACCAGGTACCATGACCAGGTAGATCTTATCTGCAAAAATGCAGGGGTCAAGGATGGGGGAAAGAACCCCTCAGATACTGTTTCTTCCCTTACTAACACCCAGCTGTAAAAATTCCAAGAACAAAGAAAATCTTCTCACCTACCCATCCTCTTGCCCAGGGAGAACATTCCTTGGACAGTCATTTGGCCATTGTGTACATATTTTTGTGTGTTAGGGGGAGAATGAAGCAGGGATGTGTTGGTAAATATTTAACAATGGGTTCACTGGGGGAAAAAAATTAGAAAAAGAGAGAAGCCCTGATGTGTAGCATTTTCTGATTTCTATGGTGTAAATTCTCCCACCATGGTCAATTTCAAGGTACCAATATGAGGTCACTGCATGTGGAGTTGGGAAGAGACACGCAGGAAGTAACTCATGATTATGTAATATTTCCAACGTACCAGTACAATAGACACGAATAACCTCCAGATCATAGACAGTAGTAAAGTGTAGTAGAATAATTAGGAAATGATGTTTTGAATTATTTCTTACTCTTCAATGTAATTATTTAACTGTGAGGTTATATAATTTAATTTTAAGTAATGACTGTGTTTCACAACCAGCTTGCAAAGTTCCTGAAAATTTAGCAGGGGGCTCTTGTGAGCGGACACAGGCTGTCTCAGGCACACTACTGCCCTGAAGCCATGCCGTCACACGGCTCTGTCCCTGCTCTTGCCACTTTCTGGCCTAGAATTTCTATTTTGTGTTTCCCAAAACAACTTCAGCAAGGTCAGTATATTAGGCCTGTTTGAAAGAAGTGGAAGCCAGCTGTGGAAGATGCCGCACAGCTGCGTTAGTGGCCAGCGCTCCCATCCCAGCTGCCATGAGCACTGCAGTGATGGTCAAAGGCTCGCCCTGTGTCCTTCTCTGGGGGCTGCTCTGGCTGACAGGAGCAACTCCTCACTGGGATGCCTGCAGGTTACGATGGCCAGTAATAACTCATGCGGGGTGCAAAGCCTGACCTCTTGCACCAGAGAGGACTATGCCATGGCGTGAGTTACACCCAGAGCATCTGTGGATCAGGCCAAGGTCTTTACCTGAGACACAGCCTGGCTTAGCAACTTCCTTATCATCCTGCTTCCCACATTCCCTGTGTCTGAGAGCAATCCTTCCATAAGTCACAGGCACCCAAATTTCTGTCGTAGGCTCTGCTTCTAGGGAACTTGACCAAAGACACGAAGCCCCAGAGGGATTTCCCTGAAGTTGCACTGTGACCAAGGCACGATTTGTACCCAGGTCTTCTGATTCCCCAGAAAGTGTTCTTGCCATCATCCCACAGCTGCTGCTTCTACTCAAGACTCTTCAGCGACTATGGAATGAAGCTGAAGCCCACACACCTTCACAGGGCGTTCAAGCCCCCGGTGCTCTGACTCCAACTTTTCTTTCCAGCCTCGTTTCCTAGGATTCTTGCTACTTACACCCTTGACCTCAGCCAGAGCAGACTGCCTTCTGTTCCTCAAACCTGCTCTGGGTTTCTTGTCTCCATGCTTTTGCTTCTGTTTTTTATTCCCCAGAACAAATAAATTTAAATGTAGTAAGTGCCTACCGCATTCAAGGCATTGTACTCTAGAACAGCAGTCTTCAAAATAGGGTAGATCTATCCTTGCGGGTAGCAGACTTTCCAAGAAGTATGTCTTTGGAAAAGTAGTTTTAAGTGAACTGGTTTCTAGGTCCTCGGCTATTTGTGTTTTCCTAAAATTGTCTGAGAAGTGGCCTGCATTCAAAATAGCCCTTTTCTAGAACCCTCCTGCACTGGTTGGTGGGGATGTAAATTGGTACAGCCACTATGGAGAACAGTATAGAGGTTCCTCAAAAAACTAAAAATAGAGCTACCGTATGATCCAGCAATCCCACTCCTGGGCACATATTCGGAGAAAACCATGGTTCGAAAGGGTACATGCACCACAATGTTCATTGCAGCACTATTTACAATAGCCAAGACATGGAAACAACTTAAATGTCCACCGACAGATGAATGGATAAAGAAGATGAGGTATATATACACAATGGAATATTGCTCAGCCATTAAAAATAATGAAATAATGACATTTGCAGCAACATGGATGGACCTGGAGATTATCATACTAAGTGAAGTTAAGTCAGACAGAGAAAGACACATATCATATGATATTGCTTATATGCAGAATCTAAAAAAAATGATACAAATGAACTTATTTATAAAACAGAAACAGACTCACAGACAGAAAACAAACTTATGGTTACCAAAGGGGAAATGTGGGGGAAGGGTTAAATTGGGAATTTGGGATTGACATATACACACTATTATATTTATCAATAAAATAGATAACCAACAAGGACCTACTGGGAATGCAGGGAACTCTGCTCAATATTCTGCAATAATCTAAATGGGAAAAGAATTTGAAAAAGAATATGTATATATATGTATAACTGAATCACTTTGCTGTACACCTGAAACTAACACAACATTGTAAATCAACTATAGAATCAACTATAGTCCGATATAAAATAAAAATTAAAAAATAATAGCCCTTTTCCCACCTGACCAGAAAAAAAAAAAAAAAAAAAAAGAGGAAAAGCCCTCATCTGTCTCAGTTTTTACTACGGTGCATTTCCCTAAGGTATAAAAATGTTTCAAAATACTGGTTTGGGGGAAGGCTCCTTTAATAATTAGTCAGGGCACATTTACCCTTAGGGTGCTCAGTAGTAAGAGACTGTGATGGAAACACATGGTTATGCAAGTTTGGCCTGGGCTTTGATGCCAGGCAAAGGGGTTTTAGCCTCAGTGCAGGAAGCAGCGGGGCCATTTGGCACCAAACAGCCAGATACAGGGATTTGGGCTGGAGTTGGTTTGGGGTCAACTTTCCCCTACTTCCATGCTTTACAACATGGGGTCATTAGTGCTGTAACAAGCGTTCTAGAACATGGCATATCTTCAGGGATCATCAGTTTTGCTCAGACTTGATGGGGACAGAGATGGGATGGTGGAAGTTTAGTACTCTAGCTAGTAAGTAATTGTATACATTTTTATATTAAAGTAATAATAGCTAACACAGATAGTGCTCACTGTGTGCCTGTCCCATGTAAGAACTTGATATCTATTAAACACATTGATTCATTACATCAAAGCCATGAGGAAACCAAGGCTGAATATGGAGGTAAATTACCTTGCCAGAGGTCTCCCAGCTGGCAAACGGAAGAGCCACATTCAAACCCATGTGCTATGGCTCCAGAGTCTGTGCCTTTAACCAAAAACCGGACGCCTTCAAGCAGATGTGTTTTAAAGTAGAAAGCAATATTTGATGACTGTTTAAGCTAAAGCTTTAGGTTTTCAGCTTTTGTGAACTGGTTCTTTTCCTAGGGGTGGGATGGTGGTTGGCAGGGGGTGGATGGGTGGGGCATTGGTCACTCTGCTCTGACCTTGGGGTAGTTGGTGGAGAAGCTTTTCCATCCTTCTGGTCTCTATTCTGCTCCCTGGGGAATAAAATGGGGAACAAATGGGGGAGGGGCAAGGATGTCTTGAGAAGAAGGGATGAGGACAGACCCTAATCCTGGGGAATGCCATATGGGTATACATGAAGTTAATCTTCTGTTTTCCAGCTCATTAGAGATGTTGGGAGAGATCAGGCTGGGACACCTGCTGGAGTCAGGAGGGTAATGATACCTATTTCATCATCTGGGCTGTGGCTGTTCTGGAGAAACCCATCGCCAGTGAGAGTGCTCTGTCTGCGCCATGCAGGGATCTGCCAGGGCAACCGTAGGAGAGGAAAAAAGTGCAGAAAAGCCCCTAGAATGATGAGGGACAGGGATCACAGTGAAAGTGCAACCTGTGGCCAATGCTGACTTGCCTTGGCGAAAAGGAGAGAAGATTATGCTAAAATGAGAAGGAAAGAGAGCATTTCTATATGTTATAGCCAATTACAAATATGCCTACAAAGAAATAGGGCAAAAGGAACTGATCAAAACATGAGTGAATATGTCCCTTGCCCCCAGTTCTATTTTTTTAATTAAGACTTTATTTTTTAAGACGTTTTAAGTTCAAAATTGAGTGGAAGGTACAGAGATTTCTCGCATCCTGTCACTCACCAGGGTGGTACATTTGTTACAATTGATGAAACTATGTTGATACATTGTTATCATCCAAAGTCCATAGTTTACCTCTGGGTTCACTCTTGGTTTTGTACATTCTATGGGTTTGAACAAATATATGAATGACATGTATCCATCATTACAGTATCTTACAGAGTGTTCCCATTGCCCTAAAAATTCCTTGTGCTCTGACTATCCAACCCATTCCTCACCTAACTCCCGGCAACCATAGATCTTTTTACTGTCTCCATAGTTTTGCCTTTTCCAGAATGTCATACCATTGGAATCATATAGTATGTAGCTTTTCCAGATTGGCCTCTTTCACACAGTGATGTGCATTTAAGGATCCTCCATGTCTCTTCATGGCTTGATAGCTCATTTCTTTTTAGTGCTGAATGATATTGCATTGTCTGGATGGACCACAGTTTATTTACCCATTCACCTACCGAAAGACATCTTGGTTGCCTCCAAGTTTTGGCAACTGTGGATAAGGCTGCTGTAACATCAGCATGCAAGTTTTTGTGTGGACATAAGTTTTCAGCTTCTTTGGGTAAATACTAAAAAGCCCAATTACTGGATCATATGGTAAGAGCGTGTGTGATCTTGTATGAAACCACCAAATTGTCTTCCAAAGTGGCTCTACTATTAGAGTCTATTATGAACCCCATTTTACAAAAGAGGAAATAAAGCACAGAGAAGTTAAATTACCTACCCAAAGCCCCAAAGCTAGCAAGTCATAGAGTCAGATTCAAAACCAGTCTGGCTCCCTAGCACATATACTTTACCCCACTCTTTGTTATAGTTCATGAGCATGGGAAGTGTTCAGGGTGAGATAATAAGGGATGAACACAAACGTATGGGCACCAAGGCAGGAAAACTGCGGTGGGGTGGGGGTGGGGGTGTGCTGAATTGGGCGATTGGGATTGACATGTATACACTGATGTGTATAAAATTGATGACTAATAAGAACCTGCTGTATAAACAAACAAACAAACAAACAAAAACAACTAATACTAAACTTTCTTTGGGTTATTTATATGGAAATATGTTAATATAAATGTTTCAGACATTACATGAAATTTCTAAAAATCTTATATGTTCTGGTATAATGTTATAAGTCATAATTTCTAGTCATTACTTTAAAATGTATATCTCAAAAATAACTAAATTTCCTTGTCAATTGCATTATTATGAACTTTCATCAAATCTTTAACCATGGTCATTTTAAAGTCTTTCATCATTTACAGACAGTTCTGGGTGTACTCTGATGCTTTTGCAAAAATGTTCCTATAAAAGGGTTTCAGGGGCTTACCTGGTGGTGCAGTGGTTGAGTCCGCCTGCCGCTGCAGGGGACACGGGTTCGTGCCCGGGTCCGGGAAGATCTCACATGCTGCGGAGTAGCTTGGCCCGTGAGCCATGGCCGCTGAGCCTGCGCATCCGGAGCCTGTGCTCCGCAACGGGAGAGGCCACAACAGTGAGAGGTGTTTCATCTTCAAGGAATTCATGGAAAAGACTCTGACAAGTACAGGTTTCTGGTGACTGACTACACTGCTGAACTGAATGAATAAGCATTTTCAGAAATCTAATGGAAAACTGATGAATTCATAAAAGTGCTAACAAAAGATGAAGATTAAAAAAAATTAATTACATGGGACTGAGTGAACTGATGAGGATGATTATAATTTTTGTGACTTTCTGTTTGAATAATAATAAAAAATCCCACAAAGACTCAGAGGCAAAAAATATACAAATCAATTTTCACTGCAAAGTAAAGGACCTGTTACAGTGGAGGATTACTGGACTGAATGTCAATATCATAACATAGTATGAGTGTGTTTTGTGTTTGGTAATTGCAATCATTGTTGCTTTTGTTGTGGTCATCCATTTACAATGCTTGGTGTCAGTTTATTTATCTCTTGTGACAATAAAATACAGTGTGTGTGTGTGTGTGTGTGTGTGTGTGTGTGTGTGTGAGAGAGAAAAAATAAAATAAAATAAGGGATGAACAGAAATCCCGCAAATGAGAGTATGTACCACCCTGCCCCCAGGAAGTCACTGAGCTTCTATTTCTTAAATAAACTGGGCACAGCCAAGCAAAGCCCCTCGGTGGGTCAAAATGCAGCCCGTTGGGCCCAGACTGGGCCTTGCTTTAGAGGGATTTAAGGGAGCTGCCAATATCCCAATATCCCTTGTGGTGAAGCAACTTTTATCTGAATGTCAGCAATCTTTGAATTACATTAGTTTTTTATCATTGTTGTATATTTTTTTTTACTTTTAAACATTAGATTATGTAATATAAAAAACAAAACAAACAAAAAACCCAAAGTGGCTCTATTGTTTTGCATTCCTACCAGCAATGAATGAGAGTTCCTGTTGCTCCACATCCTCACCAGCTTTTGATATTTAGTGATTTGGTGCCAATGCTCCAGATTTTGGCCATTCTAATAGGTGTGTAGTGGTATCTCATCGTTGTTTTAATTTGCATTTATCTCATTGTGCACTTGTATCTCTTTTAAGTCCTTTTGGTCTAGGAGGAATTCCAGAGGTTGGAAGTTCATGGCCTCATGAAGCCAGAACTCCCCATAAAGAGTCTCTGAATGACCAGTGAGATACAAATATAAGAGCTCCAGCTTCTGTGTGGGTCAGTCAGGCTATGGCCCTTTGAACTTCTCCTATTGCAGAGCAATAGACCACGCTTGGCTGGGGAAATTCCAGAGCATCATGACATAACCTGTGATATGGTATGAACAACCTTGGCAATGATGGCCAAAGGGGACAAGTGATTTACTAGATATGCCCACAGTCATGTAGTCAGTCAGCCATACCTCTATGACTGATCCCCAATAAGCTCAGGTGAGCTTCTCTGGCTGGCAATAGTCTGTACATGTTGCCATTGTCGACGGAAATAATAAAAAATCTATAATAGGAATAGGAAAGAATTTTTATTTGAGCTATGCTCAGGACTATAGTCCAGGAGACACAGATTCAAGAAGAACTTGTATTGAGTTCTGCCAGATTACAAAATGGGGGCGGCTTGTAAAGGGAAAACCCATAAAATTACCTAAGTTTTTTGTCAGGAATTAGGATTGGAGCTGGTAAGAAGTAAGAGTGCCTGTTAAGCAAGGATTGGTTGGGGTTCAAAGTTGTTGCTTAATAACTAGGGGGACCTTGAGACCATAAGGTTGCAACTGGCAGTTAGCAGATATTGTTTTGAGAATGGCTAGTGGTGCCCTTGAGTCTGATACAGTTCAGAAAATTCGAGTTCTGAGTAATGTAGGAATGTGTCTGAAACCACATCCACAATGTCCACCCAGCTCCATTTTGGATGCTTGAGCCAATGTTACTCCATTTTAATTTTTAAATGCATTCTTTTCTTTAATGGCTAAAGCAGATGTACAAAGCATATCTGACAGGCCATAAATAGGCTGTTTTTGTTAGTCTAAAGTTCAAGTTAAATCATGTATAAGCCTGAATGACTTCCCTATACCCAATATGTGAAAATTTCTTCCATCACCACATATCTTTGCTGAGAAAAGTAAGTGCTGTCCACATGTCTCCACTGGGAGAGGACAACTGGAAGTTTTCTCCTAGTCTCTCCTGGGCCCTGACCTGTGTGTCTATTTCCTCTGCTGGTTTTAATATTTTCTTTCATTGTAATAAACTGTAACCATGAGTATGATAGCTTTTCTGAGTTCTGTGAGTCCATTTGGTAAATAGCTGACCCTGCAGGTGGTCTTGGGGATCTCCAAAACTATAGCCCAACTTCTTCTCTAAATCAGACTCCAAATGGACCCTGAGTGCAAAGCCTCTCTGTCCCATTCTCACTCTTCCATGTGTCCCGCTACAATGACCAGTTGGATGCCTTCCGCAGATCAGGGTGCTGCAGCTGCCAGTTCCCTTCACCCCCAAGGGAAGGGGCCCATGAGACCCAGAACAACTCCCTGCACTTCCCCTAGGCTCCCAGTCAGAGGGCTCCATTTCCATTGGTCACCCTCCTTTTCTTGCATTTGAGCCACTTCCCAACCAAAGTCCAATTTTGGAACTAACCATGTGATTTGGACATAAGAGTTTATTAGCCATGACTTCCTGAGGTCCTATGAACAACTTGCCCCGAACCCCACCCGGTGGAGATGCCTCATGGTCACAACCTCCAACAAGTCACTTCCCCTCTCCAGGCTTCAGTTCCTTAGCTTCCTTTGGGAAGACTACTTATGACCAATGGTGGCTGTAAATGCTTACAGACTGCAAAGTGGTCTGCACACTTCGGGAAAGGACATTTTCAGAGAGAGTGCAAAGAGTTCTGTCCTGACTAGCTATAGACAGAAGTCAAAATTTTGTCTGTTTCCTTTTTCTCCACTTTTCTTAGAAAAGAAATATTTTCTTTTAATACTAGCAAAGAAAAAGAAAATTTCAAGAAAGTTTGAAAAGTAGAATGTAGTGCTTTCCCAGGTGCCTTTGGGAAAATAAGCCAGATGTATTTTAGAATTCAGAATGGTTCCGATTTTAGAAAGACAATTTGGTGCAAATACCATACATTATGTAACAACCACAGCGACATGAGGCAAACACTCTGTAAATCAAACACATTAATACTTCTGCAGTGAAATGTATGAATATTCACACTGAGTGAGATGAATAAAGCTATAATTCATTGCCTTGTGATAGTTCAGGTCAGGTTTGGCTACCAAGCGACTTCAGGCTAAATTAGTTGTTGCTACCATGTAAGTTATGAAAAAAATTCAGTTCATAGAACTTCTTGAGTAGGTTAAATTTTTCCATATATTTCTTTTTTTTGAATTTTTCTTCCAGTTTTACTGAGATATAATTGACATATAACACTGTATAAGTTTAAGATGTACAGCATAATGATTTAACTTACATACATCATGAAATGATTATCACAATACATTTAGTGAACATTCCTCATCTCTTATAGACACAAAATTAAAGAAATAGAAAAAATGCTTCTCCTTGTGATGAGAACTCTTAGGATTTACCCTCAACAACTTTCATATATAACATATAGCACTGTTAATTATATTTATTATGTTGTACATTACATCCCTAGTACTTATTTATCTTATAACTGGGAATTTGTACCTTTTGACAGCCTTCATCCAATTCCTCCTCCCCTCACCCCCTACTCTGGTTAACCAGAAATTTGATCTCCTTTTCTATGAGTTTACTTGTTTGTTTTTGAAGTATAACTGACCTACAACACTATGTTAGTTCCTGCTACACGGCATAGTGATTTGATATTTCTGTACATTTCAAAATGATCACCAAGTTAAGTCTAGCTATGTCACCATACAAAGATATTACATTGTTATTGACAATATTCCCCACACTATACATTTCATATCCATGACTCATTTATTTTGCAACTGGAAGTTTTACCCCTTAATCTCCCTCACCTACTTCTTTCCTCTCCTCGCCCCCCTCTCCTCTGGCAACCACCTGTCAGGTTCTCTGTCTCTATAACTTTATTTCTGCTTTGTTATGTTTGTTCATTTGTTTTGTCTTTTAGATTCTACATATAAGTGGAATCATACAGTATTTATCTTTCTCTGTCTGACTTATTTCATTTAGGATAATATCCTCTAGGTCCATCCATGTTGTCGCAAATGTCTTTCTTATTACTGAGTAATATTCCATTGTATATATATACATCATAGTTTCTTTATCCATTAATCCATTGATGAATACTTAGGTTGTTTCCATATCTTGGCTATTATAAATAATGCTGCTGTGAACAAGGGGGTGCAGATCTGCTTTTTAGCTGGTTTTTCATTTCCTTTGGATATATGTTCAAAAGTGGAATTGCTGGATCATATGGTAGTTGTATTTTTAAGTTCTTGAGGAACTTCCATGCTGTTTTCCATAGTAGCTGCACTAGTTTACACTCCCACCAACAGTGCAAAAGCATTCCCTTTTTCCCACATTTTGGCTAACACTTGTTATTTGTTGTCTTTTTGATAATAGCCATTCTAACAGATGTGATGTTATATCTCACTATGGGTTTTTTTTTTTTTACAAGAGATAAACTGCTCACTATGGTTTTGACTTGCATTTCCCTGATGATTAGTGACGTTGAGCACCTTTTTATAAATCTGTTGACCATATGTATGCCTTTTGGAAAAATGTCTTCAGATCCCCTGCGCGTTTTTTTTTAAGATGTTGGCGGTAGGAGTTTATTAAATAATTTATTTATTTTTGCTGTGTTGGGTCTTCGTTTCTGTGCGAGGCCTTTCTCTAGTTGTGGCAAGTGGGGGCCACTCTTCATCGCGGTGCGCGGGCCGCTCACTATCGCAGCATCTCTTGTTGCGGAGCACAGGCTCCAGACACGCAGGCTCAGTAGTTGTGGCTCACGGGCCTAGTTGCTCCGCAGCATGTGGGATCCTCCCAGACCAGGACTCGAACCCGTGTCCCCTGCATTGGCAGGCAGATTCTCAACCACTGCGCCACCAGGGAAGCCCTCCCTGCGCATTTTTTAATGATTTTTTTGTTTTCTGCTGTTGCGCTCTATGAATTCTTTACATAGTTTGGATACCAGCCCCTTATCAGATACATGATTTGCAAATATTTTCTCCCATTCTGTAGGCTGCCTTTTCATTTTGGTGATGGTTTCCTTTGCTTTACAGAAGCTCTTTAGTCTGATGTAGAAATCTGTACTTTAAAAATGGGGGGGGTGTCAGAAAATAGAGCTATATAGGAGTAACATTTCTATATATCACTGGAATTAAGCTAGTATAACTCTGAAGCTGATTATAACGAGTTAAGTTGTATACGGTAAAAGGCTTAGGGCAACCATTAAAATAATAAAATTTTTAAAGTTTTTAAAAATTGAAGAAATTAAAATGCTACAGTAAAAAGATTCACTTAGTGCAAAAGAAAGCAGTGAAAGAGGAAAAAAGGAACAAAAAAGACATGAGATGTGTAGAAAATGAAAAGCAAAATAACAGGTGTAAATCCAACTGTATCAATAAAACATTAAATATAAATAGGCCAAACAATCCAAATAAAGACAGAGATTGTCAGAATGGATAAAAAAAAGATAAGATCCACATATATTCTGTCTACAGGACTTACACTTTGTTTTGAAAGATACAAATAGACTGAAAGGAGAAGATACACCATGCAAATAGCAACCACAAGAAAGCTAAAGTGGCTATACTGACTGATATCAGATAAAATAGACTTTAAAACAAAACAAAAAAAATTGTTACCAGATATAAAGAGGAACATTTCATAATGACAAAAGGTCCAATCCATCAGGAAGATATAACAATTACAAACATATATGTATCTAATGACAGAGCACCAAAATACATGAAGCAAAAGCTGACAGAAATGGAGAAATAAACAATTCGACAATAATAGGTGGAGATCACAATATCCCTTTTTCAAAAACAGAACATCTAGACAGAAGATCAACTAGGAAATAGAAAACTTTAAGAACACTATAAACCAACCAGACCTGATAGACATCTATGAAACACTACCCAACAGTAGACTATATATCCTTCTCAAGTGCACATGGAGCATTCTCCAGGATAGACCATATGCTAGCCCATAAAACACATCTCAGTTGCACTGTTATGTCAGAGAAATGAAAACATGCTCACACAACAAACTGTATATAAACATTCATAGCAACTTTAGTTATAGTAGCCAGAAACTTGAAATAACCCAGATGTTCTTGAACAGATGAATGGTTAAATAAACAGTATTTTTATCATAATTAATTAAAGTATTATTATTACCTAAAACCACCTGAAAATCTCACCACCCAAAGTCAATTCCTGCTACTACTCTGGTAAACATCCCATCAACATCCTACAAGCACACACATTCTACACACAAACAAGCATGTGTGCACCTCCAGCAATTGTCTATCCCCCCCCCGCCCCGCCCCAACGCAATGATTCTCAAAGGGAAGCTGAGGCTCCCAGAGGAGCATATCACAATTTCCTAGGGTGAGGGGTTGAGGAAAGCTGCATGGTTTGAAAACCTCCCCAAGTGATTCACCTTCACCCCACTACCTAGAGACTCCCTGGACACTTTACACAAATGGGGTCATAGCACATGCTCCTTTGTAAACTTTTTAAATTCTATGTTAAATTCTACCTTAATATACCTAATGCCTGCACAGTATACATTTTTTGTTGTTGTGGTGGTGGTGGTGACAGAATTTTAAAACTAATTCCATGTTGGTGTTCTTTAGATTTTTTTCCATTGAAAATATAAAATTTTTGCAGTGAATGTCTTTGTATATATAATTAGCACCTATATTAAATTTCTGTTATTGAATTTCTGAATCAGTGGGTTTGAACATTAAAAATTGTTTAAACATAATGACAAAATATTTTCTAGGAAGATTGTACAGATTCACATACCCATCAATGCTTATTGTTGATAGTTTAGTCGTAAGAGTGTCCCCCACACCCTTGAAGTATTGCCTCCAAGCCCCTGACCTCAAGTAAAGATGCTAATGCTGCTCTTTAACCTCTTAGGTTAAGGCACAGCCAGGAGCCTACCACGCCTCTTTTCCTTTGCCACAAGCAATACCATTTGCTTCTCTCTGCTGCCACCTTGTGCTGGAACAGGAGACATTCATAAGGGAGGACCTGAGCTAGAGCAGCTGGCAGCCCCTGACTTCCGGGCCATGGAGGAGCCTGTCGGCAGATCCTGACAATCTGTCCTAAATGGACCAGGACCACAGAGAGTGAGGCCTTTGAACTTCAGTGCAAAGGGAGGTCTGGGACAGAGCCCAGAGGAGACCCTGGTGTGAGGGAAGACGAGCTCAGAGACCTGAATACTAGATCTGATCTGCTCCTGATTTGCTCTTGGATGTGTGTTATTTCTTTGCCCTCAGTTTACTCTCAGCGAAATAGAAGTCAGCCAAGGCCAGTGTTCTGCAAACTTCAAGTGGTGACCTGTTAATGAGCTGTGAATTCTGTTTACTAAGTTGTGGAAAGACTTTTTTTTTTTTAGTGGAAAGGACGAGATAGAAAATTATGGAAATGTCAAAAATACACTGCACATAGTTAAGGGTAAGTATTGTTTTCTGAACCTTCTCTACATAGGGTGTCTTGGGTTATGTTGTAAAACATATTCGTTACTGAGGGTCTTGGCCATTATGGTTAGAAGGCCACTGCCTCAGGATCCTTCCAGCTGGAGTTTGCTGTTCTAATTGGGCTATTCTAGTGAGAAGGTCCCACCATGTGGAGGAAGATTTGGTGCTGTTCTGACACGGTCCTTTTTCTTTCCCTCCTCAGGAAGCCCCAGCTCTGATGAAGATGACTGGTGAGCGCTTCTCATGGGGCCCCAAAGCAAAAACAACAGCAAACTACAGCACTTAGTAAGAATTCCCGTAGAGCAGCTCCCTCTCAGGGGTGCCCAGCATGGGGCTGTCAGTGGAGGTGCATATGTCATTGACCTGGCAGAGGCACTAGATGGAGCCACAGTGCCAGGGAAAGACCCACTTCCCCAACTCATCACCACCCTGCTGGAACTGCAGAGGACAGTGAGAACACACGAATCCGGGATGAGAAGGGTGCAGCAGGTCTAGAGGCCCTGGACGCTCTGACCTGGGTCCCCTTGTGTTCCAGAAGGCTGGAGTGGGAGAGAGAGACTGTTTAGCCGCGGAAGCCTCTGATCCTGTCTCAGAGCTGGGGCCAGTGGCTCCTGCTACGGGTTTAAGGTTTGAGGCAGCCGCAGAGAGCAGGAGCTGCCACTAGGGGGAAGCAGAGCATTGATGTTGGAAGTGTGGGCTCTGCCCTCAAGGCTGGGAACAAGAGATAAAGGGGTTTCAGAGGCAGCAGGGAGTAAAGGGCCTCCAGAGAAGAGGGGAGAGACTTTTAAGATAGGCGCCCACCAGGGGTGTGCTGCACCTAGCTCGCATAGCCAATGGTTGAATTTTCAAAACATTTGCAAGCCAGCTGTTAAACAGCCATTGTTAAAACTTACAATGAAATAAATTATATTTTTAAAAAGGAAACAGACACTGAAAAGTCCTCACTTTCTAATTATTATACTACAATCTATTATCTATGTTCCTGAAGTTTATTCAGTCTGTGTGGTGAAAATGCTGTATAGCATTGTGCTACCCTGCACAGTGGCATCACACTGCCAGCCTGAAATCGGTCACAGTGGGAGAATTTACACTGTGGAAATCAGAAAATGCTACAAATCAGGGAGGCTCCATCTTATTTTGGAGAGCAGTTGTTAATTTTCCAGTACATCCTGTCTCCAGTTCTATGATCTTCCTCCACCCCAAACAGCCACTCCCACCACCGTCAGTTTAAGAGGGTCTTCTCCAGAACAGGGAGATGCGAGACATGGCTTTGACCTTCAGCACTGAGAAGACTTAATGACTTTACCTGGACAAGCAGACATGGAAGAACTTACAACTGAGACTGGAGTTCAAAAGGAGGACGCTGGGGCAGGGCCGCACACTTCCCCATCTCTCCCACCCCGCGACCCCTGCTGCATGGGGAGCAGGTGGAGAAAAGATGATCAGCCTGAGGAAAAGACACAGGAAAGAAAACAGCCTGGCAAAAACTTGAAGGGCTGGCTGTGAGTGGTGGTTCAGCTCCGGGCTACAGAATTAGGGCGAAGAAATACAGATTTGACTTAATACGAAGAAGAACGTCAACTAGAGCTATTCAGAGATGGAACGAGATGTCTCCTGAGTGCAACTTCCTCCCTGGTGGGTGGGGTGCATACAAAGAATTGAAGACTTGTACAAGAAGCCAGCTAAACTCTTGCTACTCAAAATGTGGTCCACAGCTCAGTATCATTAGAAATGCAGGATCTCAGACCCCAGCACAGACCTACTGAATCAGAACCCACATGTTAACAGATCCCCACATAATCCATAAGCACATGACAGTTTCAGAAGCATTGAACTAAATTACCTTTTAGATATCTTTGAGGGGGTTATTCATTACATTATTACTTATAATGGCATATTACATGGAAATAATCTAACCATCTATAAGTTTGAGAACTGGTTAATAAAGTAAATCCACGTGATAGAATCACTGTTCACACAGTAAAAAGAATGAGATGACTTCTATACACTGGTAAGAATGAGATTCAAGCTGCATTGTTACATGAAAAAAAGCTGTCATTCCTAAAATCAAAATGTGTTCTAGATCATCAATCAAATATTTAAAAATAAAAAGGAAACTCTACAAGAACTGGAAGAGTCATAAAAGAAAAGACTAATAAGCTCAGACATATAAAAACCGCACATTTCTACCTGGCAAAAAAAACAAAACAAAACAAACACTAAAAAAGCTACGAGTGCAAATGACAGATAAGAAGGTATTTGCAACATCATAAAAAGAGGTTACTTTAATAAATAAAGAGCTCCTACAAATCGATAAGAAAAAGACCAACAATTTCATAGAAAAAAATGGATGAAGGATTTAAACATTTCATAGGAAAGGAAAGGCAAATAATGCCTTTTATTTTTTAAAATTTTTTTGGCAGCATTGGGTCTTTGTTGCAGTGCCCGGGCTTCTCATTGCAGTGGCTTCTTTTGTTGTGGAGCACAAACGCTAGGCGAGTGGGCTTCAGTAGTTGTGGTGTGCAGGGTCTAGAGCGCAGACTCAGTAGTTGAGGAAAATGGGCTTAGTTGCTCTGCAGCATGTGGGATCTTCCCGGACCAGGGCTCGAACCCGTGTCCTCTGCATTGGCAGGTGGATTCTTAACCGCTGTGCCACCAAGGAAGCCCCAAACAATGCCTTTTAAACTTGTGAAAGGATGTTCAACTCTTTCAGGGTGAAAATCAGCACTATGATGAGGCATCATTTTTACTTAGATTGGCAAAAATCAAATAAGTTTAGTACTGTGGAAAAGGAAGGAAACAGGTACTCTCATACAGTGGTATCTCTGTGGAGGACTATTGGTAATAGCTCTCAAATTTTAAATGTACATACTCCTTGATGCAGCTGTTTCTGTAGATACACCTGTATAAAATGACATATATTCAAGAATATTGTAATACCAGTTACAATAGCAAGAAATTGGAAATAACCTGACTGTTCATCCCTATAGCTCTGGTTAAGTTCATTTCTCACATGCATGCAATGGAATTATTATTTGAAACCATCAAAAATAATCCAGCAACTCTATAGGGACTTAAATGGAATAATCACCCACATATTTCTAATTTTAAAAAACAAGGTATAGAACATTGTAGTGTGTTGCCATTTGTGTTAAAATATAAACTTTTATATTCTCAGAAATCTCTGGAATGATAACATAAGAGACAGGTACCAGTGGAATCTGAGAAGGTAGTCAGGGTAGGAGGGAGCTGAACTTTTCAATGAAATGCCCTTTTAAAATGACTTACAGTTTTTAATGCTTTAATTTTAAACTTAACAAAAATTCATTCACGAGGAAGAAGATCTCCATGGTGCACACCAAGCACCCCCATCCCCTTCCCAGACTTGAGTGGATGGAGTGTCCTGGGCTCTGCCCTGTCCTTCCACTCTTCTCTCTGTAATTAAATACTTTCTTTTCTTATGGATCATTCAGGGCTCTGACTCCCTACCTCCAGCCTCTGAAGGCAACCTTCCCCTGGCTCTCAACATTTAGCTGGTAGGACGTGCAGCCCTTTCTTCTGGCTGCTCTAGGCATTATTTGCTTCTCTACAGGTACCATTAGAGGTGTCTGTGCTTCCTTATATCACCTAGCATGCCTTCGGCCTTTGGTGATATCACCCCTCTCGCCCCTGATACTCACAATCACACCACACAATGCAGTCTGTAATTGTACCCTGGCTGAGTTGCTCACTGGAGAACTGTGAGTCTCACCTCCCCAATGGCACTGGGAGCTCCTTGAAGGTGGGGGCCTGGGTTTGGTTCATCTCTATGCCTCCCTCAGTGCTAAGAGCAGAGTGGGTGCTCCTGAAAGACGTCTTGAGTTCTCAGGTGATGGATGGCCATTCAACATAGGTAACACCACTGCTGTCTTCACTGTTCACCCCCCTTATACTGGCACTTGGTCCTGAGTGACTGGAGGCATGGTCACTGTGCTGCAGGGACTGTGGTTCTTTCCTGCAAAGACAGCAGCCTGCAGCTGGCCTCATCCCCAAGAGCTCAGAACCCTGACCCTCCTCCCACCGCTGCAGTCACTTTCCTCCGCTCCACCCACCCAGCCCTCTGGAAAACATGTACAAGTGCAGGCAGGTCTCTTTTCTCTATTACTGCACTTCAATCCCACCCCTACCTGAACCATTAATATGTATGTACTGAGGCTTCATTTTCTTTTGTGAATTTCACAAGCTCAGGGAAGCTTTCACCAAATATTTATCAAGTGCCCAGTATATGTTAGACACTGTGGTGGGCACGGATTGTGAATCAACACTACACAGATTCTGCTCTCAAGGAGCTTATGGTCTCTGGTGGGGGGAAAGTCACATGAGCAAAATGAATATAGTGTTGTTAGCACAGTGATAGAAAGATGCCCGGGGTGTTACAGGAACACAGAGGGGAGGGGATTACCCTTTGGGCGTGGGTGGAATGAGCAACAATTTCCTGCAGGAGAAGGTTCTACGCCCCAACCTGAATGATAAATGAGAATCTGGGGCGCCCAGCCCAGGTTTTACAGCCAGTCTTCTCTTTAGCCCGATATTCTTCAGTATCCTCCCTTTCTTCCTCAGCAGAGGAGCTGTCCGATGTGGGGGAAATAAAACTGGTTTTGCTAAAGGGACACGTGGAATGAAGTGAGATACTCATGGGTCAGTTGTGTAGAGTCTAAGACTGGGAGGGGCAGTAGCTTAGGGTGTAGGGTTGGAAGGGGGTGGAGGGGAGGCTCTGGGGTGATTAAATCTTGCCTTATCAAGAGTCCAGCTAGAAGTCATTCTACTCCCTTCCAGGGAAACTCCTCTCCAGTTCAGGCTCTGCCCTGTGGGTGCTCCCAGGAAAGGGGCAACGGGGCAGGTACGCTCCAGGCTTGAGGCCCAGGTGCAAGCTGACCACTCTCCCACCCCTTTGCTTACCACCCCTTGCAGAGTCCAGAGGATGACACGTCTTCTTCCCAGGATGCTCAGAAGTGTGGTCACACTGAGGGTACTTGCTGGCCAGCCGTGGGAGGATCTGACCCCATATGAGTACAAGCTCTTGGCTACACCATTTGAAGTGTTTGAAATATGTGCGTTTCCTCTGCTGGAGATGTGGTGGGGCGTGACTTTATTAGGGGTCTTTGGAGGTTAGCACAGTCATCTAGGACTTCCTCCCTGGGCTCAGCTCTGGAGGAAATCTGGAAACCAGCGTGGATGGGAGTGGAAACACTCTGCTCCACACTCTGGGAGGACTCAGCCTCAGGGCGGCCAGGTAAGAAGGGTTTAGACCCCTCTGATTAGGAACTCTTTCACCTTGAGACTGGCCCTGCAGAGCCAGGAAGGGGTTTCCTGAGTAAAATCCTCCAAAGCTGATTGATTCTCATGGCCCAGAGACCAAGATGGCAGCTGCCAGCTAACCTTCCCTTCAAATTCAGACACTTGGGCTGCCGCAGTGAAGGGAAGCCTTCCTGAACACTCAGAGGCGCCTCTCTCCCGCTTGCCTCCACAACTCCCCACCCGGGCCCCCTCTGCAGATAAAAGGCTTCTTGTACAAAAATCTCCCATTTGAAGCACTGGGAATCCTATAAGCAGACTGCATTAGCCACGTGTCATAAATATTTATGCTCCCGTTGCTGTGTGTGTCAGAGTGTATGTGTGCAAGCAGGGGAGAGAGGCAGACTTCAGGTCAGTGAAAGGCAGAACGTTCTAACCCTGAGCACAGTCTGGGGCGCCCACATGTGGTGAGCTTGGGCCTCTGGATGGGATGAATCAGAGGCAAGTTGGCCACCATCAGGGATGATGCTGTAACCGGAGTTCTGAATAGGGTAGGAAGGAGAAATCTACAACCCCTCAGCCCACTCCAGTGCCCAGATGCTGTGATTCTGTAGAATATAGATGATCACTGTGGTTTACAGTGAATTACACATGGAGACCCAGGCTTCAAGCTCCACATGCTCAGCACCAAGAAAGTGCTTTCTTAGAGGTCATCTCATTCTGCCCTCCACGATGCCTGGAGGTTGGTACCAACCATTCCCTCAGCTCACAGAGGACGAGAATGAGACTCAGAATGGTGACATGACTTGTCTGTAAACAGCAGAGCTGAGATTCAAATTCAAGATCTTGGCTCCAAGACCAGTACTGTTTTCTCTGTGACACAGCTGCCCAGTCAATCCCCCACACTGCAGGCATTGGCAACGTCACAAACCTGCCTGCAGGGGGCATGCCGTGCTGCAGGGGGTGCTTTGAAGACGGGGTAGGGGCACTGTGCACAGCACAGAGACCTAGAGAGGAGACTCAGCCGACCCGGGAGCCCAGCAGGTGGGAGGTTGCAAGGCCGGACTCTGCTCACCTGTAGGGGTCAGCAGGTGACCCCTAGTGCAGTCCCCGAGCACAGCCCAGATAGGAGGCTAGGAGCCTCCTGTCTCTCCAGAGTAGGATCACCCAGGATAGCACAAAGGGGTGACGGCCCTTATCTTTCGGTCTTGAGCACTTGCTGAACCTCTTGGAGCTTCTGCTCGCTCTGCTGTCAACCTGCAAAACGGAGCTAGAAGCTGGCCCGCCTCCCCACAGGGCTGCTGTGAGCGAGAGCTGGCGTTGGCGGGCCTCAGTCAGCCTGTGGAGCAGCAGGTGGCCGACAAGCAGGGAGACCAGGAACTGACCTTAGTCCTCTTTCTCCTCTCCCCAGCGCCCACCCTCTGATCTGGCCGGGGCTGCCCTCCACGTCCCCTGCCCTCACTGTGCCTCCCCTCCCCCGACCTGGAGTAGCCCCCCTGCACCAGTCCAGCTCCATGCATCCCTAAGGATCCCACCTTTTCCTTAGTGACTTCTCTGACAACTTCGGTCCTCATCTCCTCTTTCCAAAAAGTCTGAGTAATATCTTGGAGGTTACTGTACTGGCCCTGCCCTGCTTGACCCTGTGTTGTCTCCATGTACACAGTCCAGGAGGCTGAAAGCAGTGATGAGTCTCCTAGCTCCTGAATGCCTCTCCCAGCACCAAGCCCAGAGCTGGGCCCACCTGTGAAGGAATCAAATGGAGGAGCTGGGTTCTCCCACAGGCCCTTAGCCTGCCAGGCCCTGGGCCAGGGCAGGGATATGAGCTCAAAGAGGCGGGGGGAGACAGACAACGAGAAGCAATTATATTGCCAGGTGACAAGGCTGTGATAAGGCATGCACTGGTTTCTTGGGAGCACAGAGGAGGTTGGCGACTGAGTATGTGTTGAGGGAGGGAGGTTGGATGTGGATGGGACAGAAAGGGGAGGAAAGGAAGGAAGAAGGAAGGGAGGGAGGAGAGAATTCTTCAGTCCAGCTAAGAAGTGTAATGGAGAGAAAGGGACATTTTCTCATCTTTGCCCCTTGCACACTCAAAGGGGAAAAGGGACCCTGTTCCTGATGGACAGGCTAGCAAAATTTGCCTCTTATGTAGCCGCGGCCCAGGTGGAGGCAAGGCTGGTGGGAGATTCCTTAGACTCCGTCCCCACTGGAAGATGCCATGGAAGATGCTCCAGAGGACCTGATCCGTCCAGCATCGGGTGGGGTGGGCCCAGTAAGAAAGCTGTGTGCCGAGGGGCCACACCACGGTGGTCTTGTTCTCCTGGAATGGCCTCCCTACCTCCCCGCAGGCACTCCCAGCCCTCTTGCCGTGCTGGCTTGAAGACCTTGGAGAGCCTGGAAAGCCCCAGGGCTTTCAGACTCGACAGTGGCAGCTGGCAACTCTCACTTAACCCTGCCTTTTCCCTTGATGGGGGGGAAGAGTGAGGGTGGTCTCTGTAAGGTGAGACTCTGTGAGGTGTGGTGTAATGGGAAGCTGTCAGGGTTTAGAGCCCATAGTCCTGGGTTCAAACCCTCGCTCTTCCATTTGCTGGCTGTGTGACCCTGGGAAAGTCATTTCCCCTCTCTACACTGAGTCTTCAATGAGAAATGGCTGCACGATGACCCACCTCACCACCGAGGACTTGTGAGATTAAATGAGATGCTCTCTATGAAGGCACCTGGCACGGAGCATGTACTCCCTGTAGACTCAGCAAGTGTTTGCTTATTCAAGCCTGACGTGGGCACTGCTCACTGCCCACTGACTGGGACCCCATCAACCATGCTTCCATCCCCGCCCATTTTCTGAAAGGAGGTTGCTGAGGTCCAGCCCTGATGGCCCATCAGAGCAGGAGCGATGCCTGTAAGTCTGGGCTGGTGGATGCAACATCACCCCGAGGCAGGGGGCCCTCTTGGCCTCTAGCCAGCTCTGCCAGTGTTTAGTATCCAGAAAGCTTTGTTCAGGTTTGCCTAGGAAGCTGCCCAGCCCACCAGCTGGTACCAGCAGGGCAGCGCTGAGTGTGCAGTGGTCCCCGGGGCTTCCTGGCCTGGAGCACCTGGGCCCAGGAGAATGCATATAGCCTTGAGAGAGGTGTGGTTGGCAGAGGAGGGTGGGAGGGAGTCAGGGGGCCTCGGAGGACACAGAAGAGCTTACCCCACCTCCACGCCCCAGCAGGTCACCAGGACAGCCAACAAGAGGACCTGGGGCTCCCAGCCTTCTCCTGCTCTCACCAGGGCCTCCTCTGGAAGGCCTGGGATCCATAGTTGCCACAGGATGCCTGCTTCTGCTGCCCCCAACCCAGGATCTGGGCAGCAGCCCAGGCCAGGACATTTTCATTCCTATACAGAAAATCTGCAAGTTGTTTATCTAGTCTAACCCCTCACCTCACAAACTAGGAAAATGAAAGCCACAGAGGCTGAGTGACTCGCCCAGGTGTGCAGAGCTGGCTGGTGGCAGAACCGTGGTGGTCAGTGGTGAAGGGGGAGCTACACGTTGTTAGGAGAACGTCTAAGGAGAGGCACGTGGAATCTGCCGCCTGGAGAAGGGCTGTGACTTCGGTTGAGGAACTGGCCAGCCTGAGGCAGCTCCACAGAGAGAGGCTAGGAATGAAGGCCCCTTGCCTGTGTTTCTTCTGCCCTCTGACCCCCAGCAGGGCTCCCCTGGGCCAACGCAGCAGAAAGCCTGGTGGGGTGGAGATCCCGGTGGAGACAGGCTCCCTATCCCAGCCAACCAGAACCCAGCCCCCGCCGGGCAGGAGAAGGCCTTTCTCTCCCAAGTTGCTCTTTGTTTCTCCTATGGCTTTATGGGAGCACTAGGGTCTCCTGGGAATTGAGGAGATGGGCCCTCATCTGCTCCCTCTTCCTGACCAGGTTCAGGAGCTGCCCCCATGGTTTCTAGCCCTCCTTGGTCCCTACAAGATTCTGCCCCTCCTCCCTCTTTCTACCCTTAAGTCAAGGCTGCTTAGCCTCGGTGCTGTTGACATTTGGGACCAGATCATTCTTATGGTGGGGGCTGCATTGAAGGATGTTTAGCAGCATCCCTGGCCTCTACCCACTAGATGCCAGTAGCAATGCCAGATGCCTTCCCTGTACCCCGAGTTGTGACAACCAAAAATGTCTCCAGATATTGCCAAGTGAATGCACCCTGGGAGGCAAAATTGGCCCCAGTGGAGAACCACTGCCTTAAATTGACTCTTCCTAGGGCAGACACCTGGGCCCAACCCTGCTTTTTATATTGAAAATGAAAACATTCTGTTTCCTTGCTTCCTAGGTACTCATCAGAGCTCTCAATTTTGAATCCAGTCAGTTACACAATTAGCAAATGCAAACACAGCCATTTGCAGGCATCAGCAGGCAGTAATTTTTGCAAAAGAGATACACAAGAATACATACATATACAATGCAAAGCTGTTTAAATACAGATAGGATGTATTTATTTATTCCTCACCTTGTTTCAAAATGGATTTAAGGCAGCTTAAAGTAAATTAAAACGAGTGACTGGAAATGAGACAAATTGAAAATAAGAGCATGCATTTTAAATGGAGGTTCGTAACCTAATGCACGAAATGAAGGATTATGCTCTTGCTAAAGATGGGCCATAAATTTAGCTCCATGCTCTTAGTACCCAACTTAAAAGGGGAAGCAGGACCAGTTCCAGTGTCCGTGGGGAGCTTTTCATCACCAGGACCCTCAGCTCAGTTGCCCTGAGTCTGCTTTTTCATGGTGACCTGTCCCTGGGCTGGCAGCACCTGCTCACTGTGGCAGGTGGCCAGCAGGTCAGGGTCCAGCCTTGAGCCTCTCTTGGGAGGGGCTGCTGAGATGCCCAGGCCAGGACCAGAATTTTTAGGAGCTGGAGGGAGGAGCATATAGAACAGTCTTCCTGGTGGCTTCCAGGAGTGGAATGGAGCTCTGTCCTTCCTTCTAGGTATTATCATGCTTTAGCATATAACTTGTCTCACTTTGGGGCTGAGGACATGATACCCATTTTATGGATAAAAATAATAACAAATGTTTATTAAGCACTTAATATGGACCAGTCCCTCTGTTACATGCTTTATGTACATTATCTCATTTTTTAAATTTTATTTTTTATTTTTTATTGAAGTATAATTGATTTACTATGTTGTATTAATTTCTGCTATACAGCAAAGTGATTCAGTTATATACATATATATTATTTTTTCATATTCTTTTCCTTTATGGTTTATCCCAGGATATTGACTATAGTTCCCTGTGCTATACAGTAGGACCTTGTTGTTTATCCATTCTATATGTAGTAGTTTGCATCTACTAACCCCAAACTCCCAGTCCATCCCTCCCCCCTACATTATCTCATTTATTCTTCAGAGTAACTCCATGAGGCCGGCACAGGTGAGAAAACTTAGGCTTCCAGATAGGAAACTGAGGCTTATAGAGTGTTAAGCAACTATCCCACTCTCCCAGAGCTAGTAAACAATGGGACAGGGACTGAAGTGCAGCCTGGTCTTACTCCAGAACCTGTGAGCAGGTGGCCTGCCTCTCCTGGCTCTGCTGGGAAAGCTGGAGGTCAGAGAAGGAAAGGAGTCATACCCTAAACTGAGAGGCCAAGAGGGACAAAATCTCAATACGGAGTCCCAGGCAGTGTTTCCTCCACCCCAGGGAATCCTTGCCTCTGTGCTCAGGGGGAAGAAAAAGCTTGTTTTATGAGATGGGAACTGATCCTGTCTCTATTTTAAAATTAGATATTATGTTCATTATGGATTTTTTTGCATTAATTTTGATCTTAAACGTATTACATTAAAATATTGTTCATCTTGATGACTGAGTGTTTTGGCACCCCGTTAAATTTGCACGCCTGGGGCAAATATAATACCTTACTCACCTCATCCTAATGCCGGCTTCCAGGGAGCCTGACAATGACCATCACCCATATTCCCTCACTCAGCCACAGTTTCCTTATCATGTGAGAAGAAATAGCCTCTTCTCTGCCTGACAAACAGGGCTGAAAAAGCAAACCCCAGAGGGCTGTTTCTTCCAAGAATCATACCAAATACTCACAATCTTCATCCTGCCACACCAGCAAGGATTATCGTCCCATGTTACAGGTAGAGAAACTGAGATTCAGGGTCATCCAAGGTCATACAACCAGGCTGGACTCATGGTCCAAGGCTTTACCCACCACCCCACTCTGCTTCTTTGTCCTGAGCTCCTCTGGTCCTGGTGGAGAGTATGGGTCAGGTGTGTCTTTTCCCTGATCTCTCTTCTTTTCAGGAGGCTGAAAGCTGCCTCCTTACACTGCCTCACAAGCTGTGAAAGCCAAGCCAAGCCAAGCCAATCTGTAGCAAAAGCAAATGCACTCTTTGGAGAAAACAAGATGCTGTCCGAGTTAATAAGGCTTCTCTCGCCTACCCTCAGCCTCCCTCTTAAACAAGCTAGTAAGTGTTCACAGTTTGCCTTTAAGTAATTTAGGGAAGGTATTTGAAATTCCCATCTGCCCTGCTCCCCAACCAGTGATGTTTCTTGTCACTGGCTAACAACATTTAAAATATTTACAGCCCTTTCTTTACCCTGGGGTATATCAGAATAAACCATTGTTACCACCAATAAATCAAAAATTAATCTCCAGAAAGCTCTATGCCTGTCCTATCCCTCAAATAGCAGGTAGCAGAATCTATCCAAGCAACTTGGCATCAACAGAATTGTTGTTTCCCCAGCATCCCCAGGGAGGAGGTGAATTGCAGATGAAAAATGTAAAGAAAAGGGCCCCACACTGCACCCAGGCGGAGCTGCTCCACCTGGGATTGGGACTGATGCCTGGGGAGCCCTCACTGACATCGACCCCTGGCTCCTCAGCCCTAATTATCATACCAAATCCTCCCAGACACCACAGTTCTCTTTCACCCTGAAAAGGCCTCTGTCATCCTGCGAAAAGTACCTCCTCCTTTGCTATTTTTTCTCTTCATTATTTTCTTTTCCTCCAGTTAGAGGTCCCTCCTGTCATCTTTTCATTCCCTCGCTTTTCCCTCTTGTCCAACTCTTGCCTTAAACTCTATTGATCTTTTTCTCTTCCTTTCTCTTTCCTCTTCCTTTGAAAGCTCCCTCCCTCCTTTTCCCTCTTCTCTTTCATGCCTTGGAATTCAGGATAGAACAGTCAGACATCTAACATGTACACTATGTGCTCTGTACTATGCTGGGGAGGAGTGAGTTTCCAGAAGTATGTGCAGCATCTCTGTCCTACTAGTGCCCACCTTCCAACACCTGACTCTCCTTTCTCTGCCTTCCGGTCCTAGACCCTCTCTGTGTTAACTTCATGTATAGCCTCAGCTCCTTAAACAATATGAAGGAAAAGAGGAACAGAAGCTAAAACCTCTCCCCTACCCCCAAATGCCTGCAGCAACAGGGTATAGCATGAGGTGGACAGATGTTCGGGGAAGGGTAAAAACAAATGCCTGCAGCAACAGGCTGGGCATGGGCTGGGGCTTTCCTCTGTGATGTCCCTACCCTTCTTTTTTTTTTTTTTTAATGTATAACTGAATCAATTTACTGTGCAGCAGAAACTAACGCAACATTGTAAATCAACTATACTTCAAGTTAAAAAAAAAGAGACCAAACAGCAGAGATTACCAAAGCAAAGACATTGATGGAGCAAATACAATCTGCAATAATAAATACACCTGCAATAGATGCTAAATATCATGAAATTATTATATAATTTAGACAGTAAATATGGTCTATTTCTGATTCTTTCCAATAGAATACATTTGATCCCTTTTTTGTTTTATACAGCAGGTCCTTATTAGTCATAAATTTTATACCCATCAGTGTATACATGTCAATCCTAATCGCCCAATTCATCACACCACCAGCCTCACACCCCGTGGCTTTCGCCCCTTGGTGTCCATACGTTTGTTCTCTACATCTGTGTCTCAATTTCTGCCCTGCAAACTGGTTCATCTGTACCATTTTTCTAGGTTCCACATATATGCGTTAATATACGATATTTGTTTTTCTCTTTCTGACTTACTTCACTCTGTATGACAGTCTCTAGATCCATCCACGTCTCAACAAATGACCCAATTTCGTTCCTTTTTATGGCTGAGTAATATTCCATTGTATATATGTACCGCATCTTCTTTATCTCTTCGTCTGTCGATGGGCATTTAGGTTGCTTCCATGACCAGGCTATTGTAAATAGTGCTGCAATGAACATTGGGGTGCATGTGTCTTTTTGAATTATGGTTTTCTCTGGGTATATGCCCAG
>NW_006798649.1:877037-902262 GCF_000442215.2 Lipotes vexillifer | reverse complement strand
TGGATTGGGTTGTTTGTTTTTTTGATATTGAGCTGCATGAGCTGCTTGTAAATTTTGGAGATTAATCCTTTGTCAGTTGCTTCATTTGCAAATATTTTCTCCCATTCTGAGGGTTGTCTTTTCATCTTGTTTATGGTTTCCTTTGCTGTGCAAAAGCTTTTAAATTTCCTTAGGTCCCATTTGTTTAATTTTGTTTTTATTTCCCTTACTCTAGGAGTTGGATCAAAAAAATCTTGACTGTGATTTATGTCATAGAGTGCCCATTTGTTTACTTTTGTTTTTATTTCCATTTCTCTAAGAGGTGGGTCACAAAGGATCTTGCTGTGATTTATGTCATGGAGTGTTCTGACTATGTTTTCCCCAAAGAGTTTTATAGTGTCTGGCCTTACATTTAGGTCTCTAATCCATTTTGAGTTTATTTTTGTGTATGGTGTTAGGGAGTGTTCTAATTTCATTCTTTTACATGTAGCTGTCCAGTTTTCCCAGCACCGCTTATTGAAGAGACTGTCTTTTCTCCATTGTATATCCTTGCTGCCTTTGTCATAGTTTAGTTGACCATAGGTGTGTGGGTTTACCTCTGGGCTTTCTATCTTGTTCCATTGATCTATGTTTCTGTTTTTGTTCCAGTACCATATTGTCTTGATTACTGTAGCTTTGTAGTATAGTCTGAAGTCAGGGAGTCTGATTCCTCCAGCTCCATTTTTTTCCCTCAAGACTGCTTTGGCTATTCGGGGTCTTTTGTGTCTCCATACAAATTTTAAGATTTTTTGTTCTAGTTCCATAAAAAATGCCATTGGTGGGGCTTCCCTGGTGGCAAACTGGTTTAGAATCCGCCTGCCAATGCAGGGGACATGGGTTCGAGCCCTGGTCCAGGAAGATCCCACATGCCGCAGAGCAACTAAGCCCATGCGCCACAACTACTGAGCCCGCGAGCCACAGCTACTGAAGCCCGTGAGCCTAGAGCCCGTGCTCCGTAACAAGAGAAGGCACCACAATCAGAAGCCTGCACACCGCAACTAGAGAAAGCCTGCGTGCAGCAGGAAAGACCCAAAGCAGGCAAAAATAAAATAACTTAATTTTTTAAAAAGCCATTAGTAATTTGATAGGGATTACATTGAATCTGTAGATTGCTTTGGGTAGTATAGTCATTTTCACAATACTGATTCTTCCAATCCAAGAACATGGTATGTCTCTCCATCTGTTGGTATCATCTTTAATTTCTTTCATCAGGGTCTTATAATTTTCTGCATACAGGTCTTTTGTCTCCCTATGTAGGTTTATTCCTAGGTATTTTATTCTTTTTGTAGCAATGGTAAATGGGAGTGTTTCCTTAATTTCTCTTTCAGATCTTTCATCATTAATGTATAGGAATGCAAGAGATTTCTGTGCATTAATTTTGTATCCTGCAACTTTACCAGATTCATTGATTAGCTCTAGTAGTTTCCTGGTGGCATCTTTAGGATTCTCTGTGTATAGTATCATGTCATCTACAAACAGTGACAGTTTTACTTCTTCTTTTCCAATTTGTATTCCTTTTATTTCTTTTTCTTCTCTGATTGCCGTGCCTAGGATTTCCATACTATGTTGAATAATAGTGGTGAGAGTGAACATCCTTGTCTTGTTCCTGATCTTAGAGGAAATGCTTTCAGTTTTTCACCACTGAGAATGATGTTTGCTGTGGGTTTGTCATATATGGACTTTATTATGTTGAGGTAGGTTCCATCTATGCCCACTTTCTGGAGAGTTTTTATCATAAATAGGTGCTGAATTTTGTCAAAAGCTTTTTCTGCATCTATTGAGATGACCATATGGTTTTTATTCTTCAATTTGTTAATATGGTGTATCACATTGGTTGATTTGCATATATTGAAGAATCCTTGCATCCCTGGGATAAATCCCACTTGATCATGGTGTGTGATCCTTTTAATGTGTTGTTGGATTCTGTTTGCTAGCATTTTGTTGAGGATTTTTGCATCTATATTCATCAGTGATATTGGTCTGTAATTTTCTTTTTTTGTAGTATCTTTGCCTGGTGTTGGTATCAGGGTGATGGTGGCCTCATAGAATGAGTTTGGGAGTGTTCCTTCCTCTGCAATTTTTTGGAAGAGTTTGAGAAGGATGGGTTTTAGCTCTTCTCTAAATGTTTGATAGAATTTACCTGTGAAGCCATCTGGTCCTGGACTTTTGTTGGAAGATTTTTAATCACAGTTTCAATTTGATTACTTGTGATTGGTCTGTTCATATTTTTCCATTTCTTCCTGGTTCAGTCTTGGAACCATGGACAAAGTCTTTCTAAGAATTTGTCCATTTCTTCCAGGTTGTCCATTTTATTAGCATAGAATTGCTTGTAGTAGTCTCTTAGCATGCTTTGTATATCTGCGGTATCTGTTGTAACTTCTCCTTTTTCATTTCTAATTTTATTGATTTGAGTCCTCTCCCTCTTTTTCTTGATGAGTCTGGCTAATGGTTTGTCAATTTTGTTTATCTTCTCAAAGAACCAGATATTAGTTTTATTGATCTTTGCTAGTGTTTTCTTTGTTTCTATTTCAGTTATTTCTGCTCTGATCTTTACGATTTCTTTCCTTCTGCTAACTTTGGGTTTTGTTTGTTCTTCTTTCTCTAGTTCCTTTAGGTGAAAGGTTAGATTGTTTATTTGAGATTTTTATGTTTCTTGAGGTAGGCTTGTATAGCTATAAACTTCCCTCTTAAAACTGCTTTTGCTGCCTCCCATAGGTTTTGGATTGTCATGTTTTCATTGTCATTTGTCTCTAGGTATTTTTTGATTTCTTCTTTGATTTCTTCAGTGATCTCTTTGTTATTTAGCAATGTATTGTTTAGCCTCCATGTGTTTGTGTTTTTTACATTTTTTCCCTGTAATTCATTTCTAATCTCATAGCTTTGTGATCAGAAAAGATGCTTGATATGATTTCAATTTTCTTAAATTTACTGTGGCTTGATTTGTGACCCAAGATGTGATCTATCCTGGAGAATGTTCCATGTGCACTTGAGAAGAAAGTCTAATCGGCTGTTTTTGGATGGAATGTCCTGTAAATATCAATTAAATCTATCTGGTCTATTGTGTCATTTAAAGCTTCTGTTTCCTTATTTATTTTTATTTTGGATGATCTGTCCATTGGTGTAAGTGAGGTGTTAAAGTCCCCCACTATTTTTGTGTTACTGTTGATTTCCTCTTTTACAGATGTTAGCAGTTGCCTTATGTATTGAGGTGCCCCTATTTTGGGTGCATATATATTTATAATTGTTATATCTTCTTCTTGGATTGATCCCTTGATCATTATGTAGTGTCCTTCCTTATCTCTTGTAACATTCTTTATTTTAAAGTTTATTTTATCTGATATGAGTATTGCTACTCCAGCTTTCTTTTGGTTTCCATTTGCATGGAATATCTTTTTTCCACCCCTTCACTTTCAGTCTATATGTATCCCTAGGTCTGAAGTGGGTCTCTTGTAGACAGCATGTCTTGTTTTTGTATCCACTCAGTGAGCCTGTGTCTTTTGGTGGGAGGATTTAATCCATTCACGTTTAAGGTAATTATCGATATGTATGTTCCTATGACCATTTTCTTAATTGTTTTGGGTGTGTTTTTGTAGGTCCTTTTCTTCTCTTGTGTTTCCCACTTAGAGAAGTTCCTTTACCATTTGTTGTATAGCTGGTTTGGGGGTGCTGAATTCTCTTAGCTTTTGCTTGTCTGTAAAGCTTTTGATTTCTCCATAGAATCTGAATGAGATCCTTGCCGGGTAGGGTAATCTTGGTTGTACATTCTTCTCTTTCATCACTTTAAGTATATCATGCCACTGCCTTTTGGCTTGTAGAGTTTCTGCTGAGAAGTCAGCTGTCAACCTTCTGGGAGTTCCCTTGTACGTTATTTGTTGTTTTTCCCTTGCTGCTTTCAATAATTTTTCTTTGTCTTTAATTTTTACCAATTTGATTACTGTGTGTCTTGCCGTGTTTCTCCTTGGGTTTATCCTGTATGGGACTTGCTGTGCTCCCTGAACTTGGGTGGCTATTTCCTTTCCCATGTTAGGGAAGTTTTCGACTATAATCTCTTCAAATATTTTCTTGGGTCTTTTCTCTCTCTCTTCTCCTTCTGGGACCCATATAATGCGAACGTTGTTGTGTTTAATGTTGTCCCAGAGGTCTCTTAGGCTGTCTTCATTTCTTTTCATTCTTTTTTCTTTATTCTGTTCAGCAGCAGTGAATTCCACCATTCTGTCTTCCAGGTCACTTATCTGTTCTTCTGCCTCAGTTATTCTGTTATTGATTCCTTCTAGTGTATTTTTCATTTCACTTATTGTATTATTCATCTCTGTTTGTTTGTTCTTTAGTTCTTCTAGGTCTTTGTTAAACATTTCTTGTGTCTTCTCGATCTTTGCCTCCATTGTTTTTCCAAGGTCCTGGATCATCTTTACTGTCATTATTCTGAATTCTTTTTCTAGAAGGTTGCCTATCTCCACTTCATTTAGTTGTTTTTCTGAGGTTTTTATCTTGTTCCTTCAACTGGTACAAAGTCCTCTGCCTTTTCATCTTGTCTATCTTTCTGTGAATGTGGTTTTTGTTCCACAGGCTGCAGGATTGTAGTTCTTCTTGCTTCTGCTCTGTCCTCTGGTGGATGAGGCTATCTAAGAGGCTTGTGCAGGTTTCCTAATGGGAGGGACTGGTGGTGGGTAGATCTGGGTGTTGCTCTGGTGGGCAGAGCTCAGTAAAACTTTAATCCGTTTGACTGCTGCTGGGTTCCTTCCCTGTTGGTTGTTTGGCCTGAGGCAACCCAACACTGGAGACTACCTGGGCTCTTTGGTGGGTCTAATGGCAGACTCTTGGAGGGCTCATGCGAAGGAGTGCTTCCCAGAACTTCTGCTGCCAGTGTCCTTGTCCCCAAGGTGAGCCACAGCCACCCCCCACTTATGCAGGAGACCCTCCAACACTAGAAGGTAGGTCTCGTTCAGTCTCCCCTGGGTTCACTGCTCCTTCCCCTGGGTCCCAATGTGCACAGTACTTTGTGTGTGCCCTCCAAGAGTGGAGACTCTGTTTCCCCCAGTCCTGTCAAAGTCTTGCAATCAAATCCCACTAGCTCTCAAAATCTGATTCTCTAGTAATTCCTCCTCCCATTGGTGGATCCTCAGGTCGGGAAGCCTGACGTGGGGCTCAGAACCTTCATTCCAGTGGGTGGACTTCTGTGGTGTAAGTGTTCTCCAGTCTGTGAGTCACCCGCCCAGCAGTTATGGGATTTGATTTTGTTGTGACTGCGCCCCTCCTACTGTCTCATTGTGGCTTCTCCTTTGCCTTTGGATGTGGGGTATCTTTTTTTGTGATATCCAGTGTCTTCCTGTCGATGATTGTCCAGCAGCTAGTTGGGATTCTGGTGTTCTCACAAGAGGGAGTGAAAGCACGTCCTTCTACTCTGTCATCTTGCTTCAGGCTCCTACTCTTTTTCTTTGCATGACTATGTCCTCAATGAATATGAAACAATTATTTTCTTGCTTTTTCCTCTGCTTTTTTCTACCCTTAAATTCTGTACTTGAATAGACTTGCTACATGCCTTCTGGTAATGAGGTTCTTTCTCAACTTGTTATTATCTCTGTAACTACCTGAATTTAGAGAATTTATAATTGTCATGACTGTAAAATAACACATGCTCATTGTCACAAATTTAGGAAATGGAGAAAAATGCAAAGAAAAGGAAATCCTCCCATAATTCCACCACCTATAGATAACCACCATTATTAACAACTTGGTATATTTTATTCCATTTCTTTTCTATATATATGTATGTGTTTAATAGGGTTTTCACAAATGTATCATAATCAGAATGTGTTATGTAGGGTAGGGATATACTGCAACAATAAAGGTATCCTCAAAATTTCCCATGTTTTAACACAAGAGAAGTTTACTTGTTGTTCCTATAACAATCTTGGCTGATTGTTTAGCTTTGCAGGGTGGCTTTGCTTCACAGAGTCATTAAAGGCTGGAGCTTCTTCCATTATGTGGCTCTACTGTCTCCATAGGGCCTTGTTATTGTCTCTGCCCAGTTCTCAAACGGGAAGAGAGCATGAAGGAGGCACACCCACTCCTACAAAGCCTTGGCTCCAGGTAGCACATGCCACTTCTGCTCACATTCCACTGGTGTCCCCACCTAACACCAAGGGAGGCTGAGAAATGTAGTCCAGCCATACATTTGGCTACAATCCCACTTCTGTTAAAAGAAAGAATACTTACATCCTATGATGCTTCCCTAAGCTCCCCCATGTGGACTGTTCACCATAAATGCCTGTGCTGTCACACCTCACTTCCCTTACATGTGCATACGCCCTCCTCTGTGGGTGCTGCCCCAGTGCTTGGAGCTCCCTTACCAACCCCAGTTCCCCTAGGCTCTCACAAGTCACCCTGTGGGGCTAGATGACTCAGTTTTCTCATTTAGACTGTGAGCGTCTTGAGGGCAGCATCTGACAGACAACCAGAAGTCAATAGTTTTGTTGTTGAGTTCTGCTGCAAAATAGGTACTTAATATGTATTTGCTAAGCAAGACAGGGAATGTTTAGGAGAAAAAGAGAATATGGGCACTGGCCAGCACTGCAGCGGCGTCAGGAATGATGAGCTCCAAGAGCCCATCTGATGGAGTAGGTGGGAAGAGAGTGAGGCAGTGGAGAAGTTCTGGGCTGGGGGTGGTAGCATAACTAGAGTGGAGGCCAGGAAAGGTCACTCTCAACAAGCACTCTCCTATGGTAACTCCTCATCAGTCATTTCTAAGGGAATGTGTTGATGTGATGATTATTTAGACAACAACACAAAGACATTAGAGGAAAGCAGGAGAAAGCAGGAGTGAAACACCAAGAAAAAGTGGTGGAAGGGCTTCCCAGTCTCCACCAGTCAACCGCAAGGGCCCCACCTCCACCCAGCCTTTGCCGCCCAGCCCAGCCCTTGCAAGCTGAGAATGGTCTAGAGTTTAGAACCTGGCTGTGCTTCTGGGTCCATGACCCAGCCTGAGATTTCACAGTGGAGTGGTGGAAGTGTGTTAAAGAGGGAATGGGTTTAGAAGATGTAGGTACAATAAATGAAATCTTTTCTTTTGAGCTGATTGGCTGTGAATGGAGGAGGAAGGATACAACAGTAGCTAGAATGGGATGTGAGTTCAATAAAGGGCTTTTGGAGGTGGTAGGGGAAGTGGTAGTTGAACTGTTTTTCTTTGGTTTGGTTTGGTAGTAATCAGAGAGATTGGAGCATGTTTATATGCTGAAGGGGAGGAGCCAACAGAGGTTAGAAATATAGAAGAAACTGGACCCATCAAAATGAAAAACATGTGCTCTTTGAAAGACACCTTTAAGAAAATGAAAAGACTAATACATATATATTTCATATAAAGATATTGGGGTGGCCAAAAAGTTCGTTCGGATTTTTCCATAACGTATGAAAACCCAAACAAACTTTTTGGCCAACCCAATATAAATATATCTTTATGGGTTGTAAGAGTGTTACAACTCAATAATGCAAGAACCAAAAAAATGGGCAAAGGATTTGAATGTACACTTCACAAGGGAAGATACAAATGGCCAAGAAGCGCATGAAAAGATCCTCAACATTTTTAGTCAACAGGAAAATTAAAATTAAAACTACAATGAGATACCACTATACATCCACTAAAATGGCAAAAATACTGACAATACCAAGTGTTGGTAAAATATGAAACAAGTGGACTTCTCACGCATTTCTGGCAGAAGTATAAAATTATATGGCCACTTTGGGAAAAAATTTGGCTGTTTCTTAGAAACTAAACATACACTTACCATACAACTCAAATTTTCACTTCTATGTATTTACCCAAGAGAAATGAAAACATGTCTACATGAAGATTGTATATGTATGTTCACAGCTCATACAACTATGAAAACAAACCAAACACCCATCAACAGGTACATGGATAAATAAACTAGTGTATCTATACAATGGAATACTACTTAGCAATGAAAAGGGTGAACTACTGATACACAAGAGGATACATCTCAAAAACATTATGCTGAACAAAAGAAGTCAAACATAAAAAAATGAATTCCATACGATTCCATTTATATGAAACTCTACTACAGCCAAAATTAATCTATAGTGACAGAAAGCAGATCTGTCACTTCTCAGCAGTGGTTGCTGGGGAACTGAGTGCAGGTGGCAGTTTTTTGGGGAGACAGCGGTGTTTTACATCTTGATTGTGGGGCTAGTGCTTGCACAGGAATATTCATTTGTCAAAATTCACCCATTTGCTAAAATGGTTGCATTTTACTGTATATGAATTACACTTCAATAAAGCTGATTACACACTTTTTTAAAAATATGGGAGAGAGAGAGAATGACTGGAGACCAAGTCCTAAATGTAAAATGGGATCAAAACAATAGATGGAAAGGTTAATCTTGAATAGGAAAATATGTACTTTCTCCTCTGAGCTATAAAAAAAGTAAGGGTGCAGGAGAATGGAGAGACCTGGGGAGTCTGTGGGGGCCGAGAAATCTCTCACGACCACAGCGAAAAGTCACCTTGCAACATCAACAGCCCACAAGTTCTATCTCCCATGAGGAAGATGGTGATGGCCTGTATTTTTTACAGCTGTAAAGGCTGACCAGGTGGATTTCAAAGGTTATCCAGGACCACTACATAATGAACCCAGTAGTTCAGGCTGTTAGCTTGGGTTGACACCATTAGCCGGTATTATATTTGCATAAAGCCATTTTGTACTTGCAGGAAAAACATCAGGTCCTATAAAGCATCCAGGAATGTTAGAGATCTCAGGAAGCCTCTGACCACACATTGTTATGCAGCTGAAACAGCAGACTTTCGTTGTTGTTTTTTGCCTTGGGTTTTAGGGGGAATGAGACATCCCAGCGAAGGCTTACACATGTTATTTGGAAGTATTGTGACAGCCAAGAAATTGGGCTGGTGTCAAAAGAAACCACAGTGACTGTTTCCTTTTTATTATTTTTTAAAAAGCAATTTTGATCTTTCAAGCCCTGTGAGAAACAAAGTTTACTAAATATACCTCTGTGGGGATGTGTGTTGATTCAAGCATTTATCTTGTCTCTGATCCCAGAGGATACATTCCTCTTCCCGGGGCCTTCTCACCCTCTGCCATCAAGCAGGTCTCCTCCTTCTCGGGGCCCCCCTCCCCAGGCTTCTAAAAATCTGTGGGATAAAGAGCAAAGGATGGAGCCCTTTCTGGAGAAGATAGGTTCACCTCCTCACACTGCCACATTTGCCTTATGATTACAAATGACAGAAAACTGTCTTAAGAAGAAAAAAATGAATGTATGGCTTCTGTAACAAAAAGTCCAGGGATGGGCCAACTCTGGCTATGGCTGGATTCAGGGCTCAAACCTGTCACAAGGGCATGCTTTTGGTCATCTCTCAGTTTGCCTTCCTCTATGTTGGCTTCAGCCTTGGCTTCATGTGTAGAAAGCTGGCAGCAAAAGTCATACCTTGAATTCCTCTCAGATTCTTATACCTCTAATGAAATTCCAGAAACTGACTTTGGTTGGCACCTTTTGACCTGACTTGGGTCAGGTCACTGTCTCTGGGGAAATGCAATATGCTGGGTTGCTTAGGACCTCAACCCAAAACACATAGCCTGAGAGGAGTGGAAGTTCCCCCAAAGCAATATAACAGAATAATTACAAAGCAATATAATAGAATAATTACTACATGAAAGAAGTGGGTAATGGGAGTCCCAAACAACCAGTGTCTACCACATTCAGGGGCACTAGGCAGGTTCTTCAAGGCTGATTACCTGGCTTGGGCTACTGAGAAGAGAAAGTAAGGTCAGTGTGTTTCCTAATTCCTACAGGGCTTGAAAAAGTATTGCAGGAGCAGATATGGTACCTGCCAGCGCTTGGAGAGAGAGCTAAACAATTCCGCAGACCAGTTTACAAGGCTTTCCATGCTCTGGCCCCAACCTCTGTCTCCACTTCTCTAATTGAACCCTCTCCTCCAGCCTAACTGATCTCATTTTGCATGCATTAAAAACTCAAGTTCAAATTGCCTAAGTTCAAACTGCAGCCCCACCATTTATTATTTGTATAATTTTGAGCAAACCTATTGCCTCATTTGTAAAATGGAGATTATAATAATATCTGCCTTATGGAAATCAGGTTAAAAGGATTAAAGGAGTTTGTTCACATAAAATGCAACACCTGGAGGACGGTTATTTTTGTGTGTGTGCTCCTCTCTCAAATCCATTCTCAGCCCTTCTTTGCACCACTTGAGGCCCAGGATACTCATCCCTTTTTTGGACTGCATCACCTGAGTGCCTTTGTCCTCTGGCTTCCAAATGGGTCTGACCATGGGGTTAGAGTATTTCTTACCTGCCCTGCACTTGTATCACAGCTCTGGCAGTGGCTGCGACCCTCCATGGACTGCATGTCCCTTTCTCCATGTCTCCACTTCCCACTTTGTCCTTTGGTGACATGATTTCTTCCATTACCTTTTCAGCCCTGGATAGTGATGGTTTTACACCATTGCTAAGCCCTGAGTTCCTTAGCATCCCTCATCTGGTCCCTTAACCCTACTCAGACCTCATCATAGCTCTTCATTAAGATAGCTTTATCTACACCACCTGATGTAATGCTGTTTCCTGGCTGAGACCTTGACTAATACAATAGTTGGTAACAGGAGTGGTCCCAGAAAACAACCTTCAAAGTGAGATCTGGGGACCAGTTCTCTCACTTATTTAATGAATGCGTAAGTGACCTTATTGCTGGCAGAAATAGGACACTGGTAATCTGCACCATGGTGTAGCATTAAGATTATTCAAATTATCACTGAGAGAGATGTAAGATAGTCAGTGGAAGGCAAAGTTTTAAGTGATCAAGTGACCGCTGCACTTGATTGCTATGGCAACAGTGGTAATTACAGTAATTGTAGTGTGGGCTGGTTACTTCTGACTGTGCTAGAGAGTTTATGAGAGAAGGATATTGAGGAGCTTTAAGCCTTGCACTTCCAACTCAAGACATGAGTGTAGAACCAGAAAGTTTCTGTGGTGGCCTTAAAAGAATCCTTATCTCTTGCAGCCTCAGAGAAGACATAACTGTGGGTCAGGCCTAAAGTCTAATTGTGTGGGTTGAAGATTGACAATGTCTGGTAGACGTACCACGTTATCAAGTTTCTATGCTAATGTTAGGGCACTGGTTGGGAAGAGTTATACATTGGGGTAAGGACATTTGGAATGACACAAATGAAACTGAAATAGATGAACCCTAGTCCCCCTGAATCTCCCTTGCTGGAGAAAGCAGTCCCTTGCATAAAGGCTTACCTATGATTTCACATAGGGCAGTTGCCTTGCAAGAGGTATACCTATGGCCCCAGCTTATCTCACTACCACCAGATTCACAATGAGAGTCACATCTCATCACAGCCCAGGGGAAAATTTGAAAGATCTTCTGCAGGAAGAGGTAGTTATACTACAAAGGAATTGCGATATCTTTCCATTTGTACTGTTAGGAACCTTGGGAACATGTATATGTGAATAGATTCCAAGAGTATTAGGCTGAGGAGGATGAAATATAGCTGGATTGGATCAAATTTGTAATATAGGTGAATTTACCTGGGATTCAAGGTGTAATATTGCAGTTTAAGCAGTTGGGAGTGGCTCTAATAGTTTGCTTGGTTGAGTAATTAAATATTGGATTTAATAGTGCCTTATGTCTAATGAGGCTGAGCATTGCAGAACTTCCCTAGCACATTGTGGTAGGAATCCCAAGCTTAGGGAGATGGGAAATTGAAATGTATCTATTGTATGTAACCTGATTAATCCCTCCTCTAAGGCCCAGAGGATACTCCCCTCATGAAAATATTTAAAAACTCATCAGTAAGAAGAATGCCAGCATCCTTGAAAAGCTCTGTGGTGGCTGTCCTCCATAGGTCAGAGATAACAGTGGGAGATACTGCTATTGAACTAGGATCTCTAACACTGATTGTAAAAATGGGAACCCCCCCCCCAGTGACAGACTACTGGAGACAGGTGGGCTCAATTACTCTAATAAGCCACAAGAATAGAAGAGTAGTCAGATTGTTTTGTTCCACAGGGATTTATGGTGGTGGCTAATTGATCACAGGGTCCAAAGGAAGGAAATAGTTGTGCAACCTATTTTTAAATGGCTTGATCTATATCAGCACAGTCTAATAGAAATACAACATGAGCCACATTCGTAATTTAAAACTTTCTAGTTGCCACATATTAAAAAAGTAAAAAGAAACCATGATAATAATTTTAATAATACATTTTATTTAACTCATATCTAAAGTGTGATCATTTCAATATATAATCAACATAAAACATTCCTGATGTGATACTTTACTCTTTTTTGGGCTAAGTGCTCAGTAGCTACATGTGACCAGTAGCTACCACGTTAGATAGCATAGATCTATCAATATATCACTGGGAAAATTATTACTGAGGTGGATAGAAACCTGATTCAAGCAGCCATAGTGATAATTCTTAGTTTCCCACCCAGTTTGCTGAGAGAAGTTGTTTACAAACTCAGAATCCTTTGACTGAGAGAGAGGCCAGATCCCCTTAAGGGAGCCTGAAACTTGACCAAAAGTGTATTCTGTAAATTTCTTCCAAGCCTTCCCCAGAGGTACCTGAGGGGCCATTTGCTAGGGTGACTGGGCAGGAGAGAAAGGCAAATAAACAGCCCTGTGTAGGTGACTGGATACTAGCTCTGAACGGATGCTAATTTCCGGGAACCCTAAAACCCACCATGATTATCAGCCAGAGTGGAAACTTAGGAAGGTCTGATGATAAATGAAATCTTGGCGTGAGCTCTCCCACAATAACTCTAGCGGGCCCATGGAAGAGACATAAGTGGCAACTGGCAGAGTCCCCACATTAGTTCCCTGATCCATGGAATAAAAACTACTGGGTGAGAAAGGCCAAGAGAAAGCCTCTGGAAAGCTGACTACCCATCCTCCTGCTTGCCAAAGAGCAAACAAAAAGCATCACCACATTCCTGGGGGTACTTCAGAGATTAGGGTCACCATCCAAGCCTTGAAAGATGAAAGGATGGTGCTTCCAGTCATATCCCTGTTTAATACCTATTTGGTCAGCAAAAAGGCCATATAGATCATGGAGAATGACTATGGCTTATGCTACACTTTATTAGGTAGTTGTTGCTGACTGCAGCTGCTCTTCTGGCTGTGGGGTCTTTATTAGAGCAATGGCACCTGGTAGATAGCTATTGACTTGGCAAATGATTTTTTTCTTTATCTTAATTAGTAAGAACAATCAGAAGCAGTCTGCTTTCACCTGGCTGAGACAGTGGTCTACTCTCATTGTCTTCAGGGTTATGTCAACTCTCCTGCTTTCATTTAATTCAAAGGAGCCTTGATACCTCACAGTAATTCATGCTGGTCCATTATACTGATGACATCATGTCAGCTGAACCTAGAGAGCAGGGTGCAGCAAGAACCCCTAAAGCCTCTGTAAGGTATAGGCATAGCAGGGGATAGGAAGAGAAACCTCACAAAATTTAGAAGGCTGACACATTGATGAAATGCCTAGGGATCCAGTGGTCTAGGTCATCTTGGGATAGCCCTTCCAAAGTCAAAGTGAAATTGCTCCAGTTTACACTGTGCACCACAAGGAAAAAGGCCCAATGCTTGATGAGTCTCTTTGAATTTTGAAAGCAACATTTGGGTGATCTACTGTGGCCCATTTGCTCAGCAACCCATAAGGCTGCCATTTTAAGGTGGGTCCCAGAGCAATAGAGGACTCTACACCAAGCCCAGGATGAAGGACAAGTTGCTCTGCCACTTAGGCCTTATGACCCAGGAGATTCAATGTACTGGTAGTATCTGAACCTTTGACCAAAGGATATCAAGTGATGATGTGACCTGAGCTGTTCATTATGAATTGGGTATTATCTTATGCCCCAAATCATAAAGTTAGGTGTGTGCAGCATCGTTCCATTATTAAATGGAGATGGTATATATGAAACCAGTCCTGAGTGGGCCTGGGCGGCACAGGTCTATGGATTGAGATTCCCATTGCATCTACTCCTACTGTTTTACCATCTCTTCCTCAACCCACATAAGTGGTCTCGTAGGAACTTCCACCTGACCAGTTAACAGAAGAAGGATAAACTGTAGACCTGGTTTTTAGATATAAGTCTATTTCCATGTTGACACCAGCCGGAAGTGGATGGCTGATGCATTACAGCCCCGCTAAGGGTGGCCCTGAAAGACAGTGATGAAGAAAAACTTCCCAGTGGGCAGAAACTTGGACAAAAATATCTCATTTGCTTGGAAGGAAAGGTGGGCTGAAGAAGAAATCTATACAGTCTCATGTGCTGTGGCTAAAAGATTAGTTGGATCGGTCAGGGACTGGGAAAGACTAAGAGTGGAAGATTGATACAACAAAGAGAACTGGAAAATAAGTATATTGATGAAACTCTTAGAATGAGTGAAGATTGAGGAGATAGTTATGACCCAAGGAAATGATGATCATCAGTGATCATTCACGGTACAGGAAGCTTCCAAAAATAAGGTAGATAAGATGACCAGCCTTGTGGCTGTAGTCAACTTCTCTGCCTATCCAGCCTGCTCCTTGCTCTGGGGGCCCAGGTATAGAGTGGCCAGAGTGGCAGAAATTGTCACAACAATAGAGATTTCCCCTCCCCAAGGTTTCTGGCAATCACCATTGCTGAGTGCCCACCTTGCCAGTAGCAGAGGACAACACTGAGCCTGGAAAGGCTACCAGTCCCTTGGGAACCAGCTAATCACCTAATTTTATTGAATTATTTCCATCTTAGACGGGGCAGTGCTTTGTCCTGATGGGAATAGATATGTATTCTATATACGGATTTACCTTCTTTGCCTGAAACTCTTCTACCAGCACCGTCAACAGGGGACATACAAAATCCCTTATCTCACCATCATGGTATCTTATATAAACTTGCCTCTGACCAAGGCACTCATATCAATACAGAAGTTGTGCTCATGCCCATGGAATTCAGTGATGCTACCATGGGCCCTATAGTCTGGAGGCAGCTGATATGATAGAAGAGTGGAATGGCCAATAGGGGCTCACTTATGTCTCTAGCTGGGTGACAACACCCTGAGAAATTGGGGTGTTATCCTATAGGATGCCATATATGTTTTAAACCTGACCATACGATGGTGCCAATTCCCTCAAAACCAAAATATAAAGGTCTGAAAACCAAGTGGAAGAGGTGAAAATGACACCTCTCATGATTATATCTAATAATACATTTATAAAATTTTTTCCTGATGTGCACATTCTCTTGGTCTGGGTAGGTTTCGAGATCTTAATTCCCAAGGGAGGAATGCTCCCATAGGGAACACACACAGCCATGGTTCCATTAAATCGGAAGCTGACACCACCCCCCTAGCCGTTTGGGGCTCCTCTTGTCACTGACCCAACAGCCAGAGCAAGAGTTTCCGTAACTAGTTAAGGTGATAGGTTCTATTTACCAAGAGGAATATGGGCTGCTGCTATCCCCCAGGACTACTGCTTCTTTCAGGGCCCTGTGTGGGGGATGGCTTTAGAATACCACCCACCAAGACCTGGTCAATGGCAGAGGGGACCCTCTGGCTGGCTCAGAGAAGCCCAGGCTGGAGGGCCCTCGTGGGTTCCACTCTCCATCCTTCTCCAACCCTAGTGAGAAAAGACAGGGTCTGTGGAGTTCAATTCAGTCCAACAAACATTTATTGGAAAGTTTTTGGAGGTAACGGTGCAGCATAACTTACTAACCAGAACGTTCATGAAATGAATTGTTCTGGTAAATTGAGCTTGCTAAGTAAGTAAGTGTTATTCTGAAAACTCTTATTAAATATCTCTCTGAAACGTCTGACTCCACTTCCCTCCCGCCATAAGCACTGCCTAGTGAGCATGGTTGATACTTCCTTTGATGAACAGGGACCTTAAAGGCCCTCGAGGTGATTATTTCCAGAAGAGTAAGTCTCAAATTGATAACGTAGATAAAGAAAGGGAAGGTGATGGGGCTGAATGAACTGCACAGGACAGAAGGTACTTTATCAAAAGATAAATTCCTGATATCAGCCTGATTCACCATCATCTGCCTCTGAAAGAGGAGTCCTGAAGGAGCTCTGGTTAGTAGAAAGCTTTGGGAGCTGAGGATGTGTTGCTGTGATGATGATGGCTGTTCCCCTGTGATCTCATGTTTATACGGTGCTCTACATTTTCATGCCTCTTTACATATTTATGCTCTCATTTGAGTCTTATATCAGCCCTCTGAGATGGCAAAGGCATGTTCTGTTATTCTACTGAACAGTTGGAACAACTGAGGCACAGAGAGGCTGGTGGCAGACTAGGACACAAATCCCTTGAATTGCTACTCATTATTTCTTTGGTTTCTGATCTGAGGTATTCTCTCAGGCCTTGATAGTGGGAAGAAGACAACACATCTCCAATGATCCTGAGAGGGGAAAAAAGAGGCAGAAAAAAATCCCTCAATGTGTTGTTTTCATAGCAGTGGGAAAGCTAGGCTGCAGGAAGATTGGACAGTCAAGGGATTTCCCCCAAATTTCTACATGTGGAACTAAAAGTTGTATGTTTCGCCCACATGGTCAGAACCCCAGGCAACACAGCACAAAGGCCATTCTCCGCCTACAGTGACAGTCTCCTGCCATTGCACTGATGTTCTTAGCCAGGTCTATGACACCTGCCATGAGGACACAGTCAGGAGATGCCTCCACCTTGGGAGAAAGTCTGTGGCCAATGGGATGTGCCTTTTGCTTCTTGCTGCTTCCCCAAAGGGAGAGGAACTGACCTTCTGGCTCTGAAAAAATGGCTCTTCACAGTGGAGCAACCAGGGATGCAAAGAGCATGGAGCTGGCAGTCAGGAACCTGGGTTCAAAGTCTTGGCAATACAACCGCGGGCAAATCAAATGAGTTTTCTGTGGCTCAGCTGATTTCTCATGCACGCAGGAGGGGACAATTATCTATGTTCCTCTTTAAGTCCAAGACTGCTCTGAAAGTAAGTGAGATTCTATGAAAAGAAAGATGTTCTGCACATTTTAGAAACTGGAGGAATAGAGACAACCAACCAAGGCACTCAAAGATCCACTGCATTGGTTGTCTGCAGCGTTCTGAGGCTGCCGCCCCTTCTCCCAAAATTTCTGCCCCCTGCCCCCATTCTGCATCCAACAGTATGTTATCATTTCTACCTTGGGTCTAATTGGTGTTGAGGATGAGATGTACATTAATGTCTGACTGTAACCCAAATGAACAGGAGTCGCTTTTTTCTCTGTAAAGCAGTTTTCACATCTATAAAATGTAGAGAGGGAGGTTGAGGCAGGGCAGTCAGTTCTATTAGATGATTTTGAAAGCCCTTTACAGTCTAACGGTCAGTGAGTTGATAAACTCTGTCTCCCTAAAGAGAAACTTGCATGTTTCAGGCCATGTCTGTGAAAAGCTAAGGACCAGACAGGCACAGGGAAGTGGGCGAGACATTTAGGAAGAGCAAAGCGTGCAGAGGGGAGAAAGGATTTGGACTCCCAAGCAGCTGAGAAAGGGTTAGCCCAGAATGACGAGTGGACTGCCTGCAGAGAGATGTCAGGACTGAAGGAAGTTCATCAGAGCAGCCTGGGAACCTGGGCACCTCTGCACCCGGCCTCCAGGCCTCTGTGCATCACGCTGGCCTCCCTGCAGACACATCATGCATTTGTGCATGTGGTCCAGTGGGGTTCCTCACACTTGGAGAGCCTGGCTCTGGCCTCTCTCTTCAGTCCAGTGAAACCAAGAGGCAGAGTTGCTGATCTCCTCTACGGACAGTGAAGGCAGAACCCAGGCAGCCACAGGCCAGATACTGACTTAACATGGTGGGAGATCTTATACCTGAGCAGGGTGGACGAGAACACCAGAGCCCATTAGCAGAGCCGGTCACAACAGGCTCAGAGAACAAGTATGGCTGGCAGCCCTGCAAGAAGTCTTAGGGCTCACTCCTTACAAACATGGCTTTCACAGGTGCTTGTCTTAATGACAGGGTCCATCAGGCCTAAAAGCTTTTGCTATTAGGTTGATTTCCTCCAAGGAGGAAGATGTGAGGGCAAGGAGACCCACATTCCTGAGGATGAAGCCACCAAACAGAGTCCCACACCCTCCCTCTCGGCTCTTCAGTCTTTCAACAGAAAGCCTGAAGACTTTGGCAGCCACACAGGGCATAAATGGTGAGACCCTCTGACTCCCTGGAAGAGCCAGGCCAGCATTTCTCAAAGTGTGAGCCAAGAAATCACTTGTAGCAGAATAAGCTGGCACACTAATTTGAAAATGTACATTCTTGGACTCCTTACCAGTGAATCTGAATCTCTGGGGGGAAATGTCATTGCTTAGCAAGCTACTCAGAGTGATTCTTCTGTCCAGTAATGTTAAAAACCATATGACTACCCTCCATTCCTGGCAAATAGTAGACACTCAGCAATACTGTGTTGAAAGAATGAATGTATAATTGAATGTGTGTGAGGGAGAGAAAGCTCATTCTCAGCAAACCAAGAAGAAACAGAAGTGACTAGGATGAGAGTCAGGGTTTATTGGACCTGGAAATGGGTTCAAAGACTTCCAACAGAATCAACATTCTCCTATAACAATATATAGCAATTAAAAAATTTTTATTGAAGAATAGTTGATTTATAATGTTGTATTTAATTTCTGCTGTACAGCAATGTGACTCAGTTATACATATATACATATTCTTTGTCATATTCTTTTCCACCATGGTTTATCATAGGATATCGAATATAGTTCCCTGTGCTATACAGTAGGACCTTGTTGTTTATCCATCCTACATATAATAGTTTACATCTGCTAATCCCAAGCTCCCAATCCTTCCCTACCCCACTTCCCCTTGGCAACCACAAGTCTGTTCTCTGTATCTGTGAGTCTGTTTTTGTTTGGTTGATATGTTCATTTGTGTTGTTGTTGTTGTTGTTTGGCTGTGCCTTGCTGCATGTGAGATCTTAGTTCCCTGATCAGGGATCGAACCCGTGCCCCCTGCAGTGGAAGTGCACAGTCTTAGCCACCGGACTGCTGGGAAAGTCCTGTGTCGTATTTTAGATTCCACATATGAGTGATATCATACAGCATTTGTCTTTCTCTTTCTGATTTACTTTGCTTGGTATGTTAATCTCTAGGTCCATCCACGTTACTGAAAATGACATTATTTCATTCTTTTTAATGGCTGAGTATAACAATATATAGCATTTTGTAGTTTACAAAGCTTTCATCTTTCTTCCCTTTTGAATCCTGATGAAAAAACCCTAAGATAGACATCACTATTGTTAACTCATTTAATACATGAAAAAAACTGAGGTTCAGAGAGTGTTCATTTGCCCAGTATCATGCAGCTAGTAGGGAACAGACCCATGATTCAGGTCCTTTGACAAAGATCTCCAGGCCAAGCCATCATGCAGAATCTCAGCTGCTACCATTTTCACCAAGTACAGGGTGAGGAAACTGGCCTGGAACGGTACCACAATGGGGTGCTCTTAGGAGGAAGGGAGACCTTCCTTAACATGTGTGATTAAGGTGGTAAGGGTGGTGCAGAGCAGGAAGAGAGGGCAGAGCTGACTACTACTGAGCACCTACTGTATGCCATAGCCATCCACTTTGTACATATTATCTCATATAATGCTCACAGCCACCCTGTAAAGATTTCATTGCCCTCATTTTGCAGTTGAGGAAAATGAAGCTCAAAAGGGAAGACAAGGAAGTAACTTGCCCATGGCACTGGCCACAGAGCTAGGAAGTGGCAAAGCCAAGTTTAGAACTCAAGTCTCATCAGATTCAGAGCCCATTTACTAAACATTTCCTTTGTCAATTTTTTCACCTCCTTTCCTGCCTACCATTGGATTGATGCAGAATTTCTCAATTTGTTTTTTTTTTTCTTTGACTGGTTAGTTTTTTTCCTTTTAGGAATTACTTAATTTTTTATATGCACTTTTATTGAATTATATACCTTTAATATTTTAACATATGTACTTAACAATGTCTAACATGACTCATCTCTATCTTTTTCCTGAGCTATACAAGGTTTTTACAATGCTGTACATCTGATTTCTCCCTCCTGTCTTTCAAGATACTGCCATCTATTCAGTTGAACCACATGAAATCGCCAATATTCAACAATATTTAACCTATAAAAATGGCAATTTCATACAAATAATATTTTCAATGAAAGCAATATGCTAGTTACATTTCATAATTAAACTCCCCCAAATTAGACATTTAAAATATTTGATACTTAGATTTACCAACATATAAACCAACTTCCTTACACATTATTAATATTTTTGGTTTATTTTTTAAACATAGAACTTATTTATTTAATCACACACACACAAAACAATGGGAACCAGCCCAATAAACGTTGCACCAGACATAACTGAACAAACCCTGTGCTGGAGCAACACGCCCTGTCTCTCACTTTTTCCTGATTCTGAGGCCTCTTCATTCAAGCCAAACAAACTCTGAGACAGATAAAATTACACCAAAACATTTAAGTATTATTGCTTCTTTCACACAATTTGACCTGGATTTGATGCACACAGTTTGTCTGGAGTTGACCTTGGGTAGGTCATTTTTACCACTCTGAGTCTCAGTTTTTACTTAAGTAAAATTAAGGTTTTGTGTCTTGGGCATGGGTCTGCATCAGAATCACATGAATTTTTAAAATATAACTATTAGTTTTTGAGACCTACTTCTTTATGTTCAGTTTCATTAAAGTGTTTTTCAGTGTAGGGCTGTAAGTAGCAAACTCAATCTTCAAATGTCTGAAAACGTTTTTATTTCACATTCATTTTTGTATGACAGTTGAACTGAGTATAGAATTCTAAGTTGACAGTTCTTGATGCTGAGCATTTTTCTTACCCCCTTTCTCTCTTTTCATAACTCTTATTAACCTTCTTCCAACCTTCTCATTATATCCTCCATAAACCAATGAGCCTGGTTTTCATCTCTTTATCCCTCTGAGCTTCATTCTAGATTATCACCTCAGATCTAGTGTTTTAAAAATTCATTATTTCTTTCCTTGACCTTGAAAAGGCTATTAATCAAACTTCCATTGAGTTTTTAAGTTTTCACTATTATATTTTTTATTTCTAGAATTTTCATATGCTCTTTTTGACAATTCCATTTTTTGTCATATGGTCTTATTCATATTTTCCTGATGATTATTCCTCCTTTAATATTTTAACATTTTAAGGGTACTTATTACATTTTCTTTCAAATATTTTATTATATCCGGATATTGCAGTGCAAATTCTTTGACTTCAAGTACCTACTATCTATCCCTTCTGGTGGTTTGTTTTCTTTTGTGGTTATAATATTTGACTGTGAGCCTCTATTCAGTGGGGATTACTTACCATGGGATTCCCATGTGTCCTGGGCAATGGAAGTGTCCTTTCTCACAAGGCATCTGCAGGGTCCTACAGAGTTCAAAAGTTTCTGGCTGGTTTTTATGTTAATTTCTCAGCTGGGGTCCCTGTACCATGGGAATTGTGGAAATTTAGAACCCAAGCTTGTCAAAATGGTTTAGGATGCCAATTTCTTGAGAATGACCCTTTGTACATCCATGGCCAGCATGGACACAAAGCTTTCCTTATCAATTTCCAAGATGGTTGGTAGAGATTGTCTTATTCTTGTTGCGTGGGTTGATCATACCTTCACAATCCCCACCTTTACGACAGCTCAACTCTACTCCCTGAGGCCCTCAGCCACGTCTCCCCTCCCTAGTCAGGTACCAGAACTCCAGCCCCCAGCTGATTTCATAATTCCACGGGCCACTCTGGCTCAGCAGCTCCTAACCACCCTGACTTTGAGTCTCCTCTCTGTTAATCTAGCATTGGGGATTTCTGTCCTTTAACACTGAGCTTGGCTATGTTTAAAATTTTTCTTTTGTTCTATTTTATCCGGCATTCCCATGTGTTTGGAGAGGGGTGGGGCTGTGAAGGTAGAGTTGTTGACCAGAAGTGCCCATTCCTTGCTTTTACAATGCACAGCTCCTTTTTGGGGGTAGATTCATTTTCCCTTTTGTTCAATGTCTTTTCAGAAGGAATAAAGGCCCAATTCCCTTAGAAGTCAGATGATAAAATGAAGACTCTCATTGGAAGGAAGGAACCTGAGTGAGCAAATTAGAAACAGCCAAGGGAAGTCACTGGCAGGAGTACCTGTTTTAAAAAGAAATTCAGAGCTACTGAATTGCAGTAGGAAGTTGAAAATGGAGCTGATCTCTGAGGCTTGGAGCACCAAACAAAGAGGCAGAAGTGCTGAGGAGATAATTAATATAAGTAATCTAAGCAGAAACTGCATACAAGCTGCTTTAGACCTGTGAAAAGGCCTGAGGCTGCCTGGAGGTGAGGAAAAAAGATAAATAAGCAAATGTTCAGAGAAAGGGAATTTGTAACAGTTCTGTTAATGACAAAGCATTCAATGTGTACTGTGGAGGTTTTACTTCTTTAAACCCCTCTCTAACTAGAATATTTCATAGCTTCTAAAAACTGTTTCCATGCCATTAGATAATTAAATCCTTGTTTTAAATGGAAACCAAGAGAATATATCCAGTGTTATATGCCTTTCTTCTATCACCCCTGCCCAAAATAGTCCAACTACCTGCCCTAGTTCTTACCTTAATCAGGCAACACTGGTCACATGGGGGTCAGTCTCTGTTGGAATTAGAGAGCAGCCACTGACCTTTAAATGATACTCAGCACCCTTGCATGGTGGGAATATCACAGATATCACAAGTCAGTAGCAGTGGAGTCCATCTAGTATAAACAAAGGGAACAGAGTTTTCTGGCTACTTAATGCTAAGGGGGGTGAGCTATTTCAGCAGATGCTGGAAGAGTTCAGGAGAGGGATGAAGCCCAACCCCCTGCCCTCCCATGTTCCCCACCTGCCAGGCTGTGAGCAGTGGTAGTGAGTTAGGTCTCTAAGGAAGCTAATGACTGTGAATTCTATTCTTACCCAGCTTGTATGACTCCAATCACCACAGTACAAGCAGCCTGATTATAGGAGCTAAATAAATACCAGGAATGCAAATACCCTGAGGGAGAAGGGGCGAGGGGAGAAGCAGAGCATGGGGAGAGAAGGGTCCTCACCCACTGGTTTAAAGCAGGCAGGAAAGGAGAAAATGCTTTCTTAGAAGTGGAGAGGACAATGGCAGAAGTTTTTAGATCCTGCTCTGCAAAGGGTTGAGCAACTAGCATGATGCCTGGACACCAGGAATGCTGAGGCCAGGGGATTCTGGGACTCTGTCCTGGTCCCGATAACAATGTTGGCGATGATGATAGCAAACACTTCCCCGGTGCTTCATGTTTGCCAAGCACTCTTCGAAGCACTATGTATGTAACTCATTTAATCCTCATAGCAATCTGGCAAGTTAGGTAAACCGAGGCACTTCCCCAAAGTCACACAGTAGGTGATGGAGCTGGGATCCAAACCTTGGCAGACTGACTCAGGTGCCCATGCTCCTAAACACGAAGCTGTTCTGCATTTATATGTGGAGATATATATCAATATACAGTGATAACAATAATACCAACACTAGCACTAATACTGCTCTTGAGCACTTGCTCTGTGCCAGGCACTGTGCTAAGCATTTTAGATACATCATCACATTTAACCCTTAGGACAACTCCATGGGTAAAGTTGCAATACTCCTCCAGTGCTGTAAATGAGACGAGAGATTCTTTTTTTTTTTTTGCGGTACGCGGGCCTCTCACTGTTGTGGCCTCTCCTGTTGCGGAGCACAGGCTCCGGACGCGCAGGCTCAGCGGCCATGGCTCACAGGCCCAGCCGCTCCGCAGCATGTGGGATCTTCCCAGACCGGGGCACGAACCCATGACCGCTGCATCGGCAGGCGGACTCTCAACCACTGCGCCACCAGGGAAGTCCAAGAGACGAGAGATTCTTAATGGTTAAGTAACTTGGAAAAGTTCACTCAGTTAAGAAGTGGCAGTGCTGGGGCACCAGCTTTTGTGTCTAGAATCTATAAGCTTGTCAAGAAAGAAGGGTTATGTGAGAGATCTATCCAAGGGCCAGGAAAAGAACTTCGTTGGTCTGGTGAAAAGAGCTCCATTGATCTGGTGCATACAAACACAGGCACACAATCACATAAGGCAACACTAACCCTTCCCGAGGTACTTCTGGAAGAGAATGGAAGGCACCAAGGATGGCTCTTTTTCTCAGCATTATTTTCTTTGCTAAGAACAGTGTTGAGATATACTATAGAACAGGGTTCTGCAAACTGGGCCAAGTCCTGTCCATGCCTGTTTTTGTAAATAAAGCTCTATTGTAACACAGCCGTGCCATTCATTTATGTAGTGTCTATGGCTGCTTTCATAATATAATGAATTGAGTAGTTATGATGGAGACCATATGGCCCATATGCCTACAGTATTTACTATCTGACCCTTTGCAGGAAAATTCGGCTGACCCCTGACATAGAAGTAAAAACTGAAGGGGTCTGCTAGCAGATTGGATGTGGAAAGAACAGAAAAGGGAGGGATCCAGAGTGACTCTTAGGTTTGTGGGCACTCAACAATTCAGCAACCTTTGTGGAGCCCCACCTATGTGTCAAGCAGTACGCTGCCACCCGCTGAGGACTCAGACGTGCAGTGTCACCTTCTGGGAGAAGCACATGCAAATGCAAATGGCAGATGGAAATGAAACCAAGATGAACCTGGAAAGGTGGACTTACTACATCATCTGTGAATGATGGAAACACCAATGATTTCATTTTCATCTTATCCCAGATGCTTAAGTCAATGTGATGGGCTCTTCCTCTCACCCCTCCAGGAGGTCGTATGTAAACAAAGAAGAGTGACCTGGTAAATCAGGAGAGGATGGAGAATTCACTTATTCATCATCAATCTTGGGAGCCCACTATATGCCAGGCACTGTACTAGGTTCTGCCCTCATGGAACATCGCTGATTGTAACCAGAGCGTGGGAGAAGACGAAAGGGAGGGGGAAGAAGTTTTGGAAAAATGAGCGAGTGCACATCAGATGGTGTCTATTCTCCCAGGAAAGTAAGAGAAGAAGGAACAGGTGTGGGAGGCTTGAGGCAAGAGCAAAGGGTATCAAATAGGCCTCTCCTGTTGTAGAAGTTTTCCTCAGAAAAAACCATAGTGGAGTAGCCAGGCAGTGCTGGGTGCCATTCTGAGGCATGAAGTCATGAAGATAAAAGCAGGTTCAGCA
>NW_006798649.1:872117-876989 GCF_000442215.2 Lipotes vexillifer | reverse complement strand
GTTCAGCAGTACATAAGATTTTCTTTCCGCAACATTGAGTTACTCAGGTGAGGCACAAAGATTCACGCGGGTGAGAAGGACCAAACAGGACACAGCCTCACGGCAGGGAGGAAATGCAGGAGCACGAAGTCTATTATGGAGCATCAGCATTTGTTAACTGGAGTAAGGTCATGGGTCAGGATATTGGAAGTATTGATTAAGTCCAGGTCTGCTGAGTAGAAAACCCTGCTTCCTTGTGGAAATCTAAAGATGTTCTCTCACTGAAAGGCTCTAATGATTCTAATGAAGCTAGGACACTTTAGTTCAAAGAGATGATTAGCATTGTCAATTAGGCTAAATGCATTGATTTTCTAATTAGCCTATGGTAGTGCTATGGCTTCTTCTCTCATTAGGCTCTGTAAGCACAGGCTGCCAGCAACACAGGTCAACATCCTCATTCAGGTAGGGACTCAGCCAAAATATTTCCTTCCTTAAACAATATTTTATCTTGAAAATTATAATTGAACATTTGAAAATTTTTGGATGTAAGACCATGACATTTTTTGTAAGTATAGACCCACTAGTTTTTCCCTCTGTCTTTCTTCCATGAGTCATACTCATAAGGCATCAGCAAAGATTTCTATTTTACCCAAGGACTTGAAAGCATTTGCATAGCAATCTGAATGCAGAGTGGTTAGGACTTTTATAATTCCCTCCAAACTTTTCCCCACTGATTTTTTTAATATAAATTTATTTATTTTATTTATTTATTTTTGGCAGCATTGGGTCTTCGTTGCTGCACATGGGCTTTCTCTAGTTGCAGTGAATGGGGGCTACTCTTCGTTGCAGTGCGCAGACTTCTCATTGAGGTGGCTTCTCTTGTTGCAGAGCATGGGCTCTAGGACAGGCGGGCTTCAGTAGTTATGGCTCACGGACTCAGTAGTTGTGGCACACGAGCTTAGTTGCTCCGCGGCATGTGGGATCTTCCCAGCCCAGGGCTTGAACCCATGTCCCCTGCATTGGCAGGCAGATTGCTAACCACTGTGCCACCAGAGAAGCCCTTCCCACTAATCTTTTACAGGCACACCTAGATAGAAAGCTTTTTTCTTTCCTTTTCTTTCTTTTCCTTTCTTTCCTTCCTTCATAAATTGTCTCTCCTTTTTTTTTTTTTTAGTTTGGTAGTGTATATATGTCCATGCCTCTCTCTCACTTTTTTTTGTTTTGTTTTGTTTTTTGTTTCTATTTTTTTATGTTTTAACATCTTTATTGGAGTATAATTGCTTTACAATGGTATGTTAGTTTCAGCTTTACAACAAAATGAATCAGTTATATATATACATATGTTCCCATATCTCTTCCCGATTGCGTCTCCCTCCCTCCCACCCTCCGTATCCCACTCCTCCAGGCAGTCACAAAGCACTGAGCTGATCTCCCTGTTCTATGTGGCTGCTTCCCACTAGCTATCTACCTTACGTTTGGTAGTGTATATATGTCCATGCCTCTCTCTCGCTTTGTCACAGTTTACCCTTCCCCCTCCCCATATCCTCAAGTCCATTCTCTAGTAAGTCTGTGTCTTTATTCCTGTTTCACCCCTAGGTTCTTTATGACATTTTTTTTCTTCTTAAATTCCATATATATGTGTTAGCATAAGCTATTTGTCTCTCTCTTTCTGACTTACTTCACTCTGTATGACAGACTCTAGGTCTATCCACCTCATTACAAATAGCTCAATTTCGTTTCTTTTTATGGCTGAGTAATATTCCATTGTATATATGTGCCACATCTTCTTTATCCATTCATCTGATGATGGACACCTAGGTTGTTTCCATCTCCGGGCTATTGTAAATAGAGCTGCAATGAACGTCTTGGTACATGATTCTTTCTGAATTATGGTTTTCTCAGGGTATATGCCTAGTACTGGGATTGCTGAGTCATATGGTAGTTCTATTTGTAGTTTTTTAAGGAACCTCCATACTGTTCTCCACAGTGGCTGTATCAAATTATCTCTCCTTTATGGGCTTTTTCCAAAGTATTCAACCTAATTTTCATAGAAACATTTTTTTTCGCTCATACTTTATCAGTTTATATAATATTTAATTAAAAGTATGTAATTACAAAAGAGTATTACTGGCATACAGATTTTGGACCAAACACAGATGGCTCTAGGTAAGCAGACTACATGAGGGGTGGACATCAGCTACCTGTCTTTCCTGAGAGAGGTGTGGGATAAGGGGGCTTCGCCTACACCTGCTATACCTCCTCTGCACCAGGGGAGCCTGAAGTCTCTCAGGCAGAGGCCAGGTTGATGGCTGACTCTATGCTGGGATTTGAGCAGCACAACGGGGCCCACATTGAAGCCTCAATGGCAACAGAGTAGAGTCCTTTCTCTGGGCCTGGAATTGCCCCTTTTCTTGATCATCTTTCAGGCTACAGATTGGCCTTGTGTGAGGAAGGGAGATTCATTAAGTCTCCAGTATATAGAACTGTTTATCAGATTTTCTTCTCATGGAGGGAGCTGACAGGTCTCAATGTCTAGAAACATGGTCTTTCCTAAACAACCTAAACAAGCTTTTGTCCCGGTGCGCCCTCTAAAGAGGGTGGTATGGATGTGAAACACCACCTCCGCTGATCTGGCTTCCTGGGTGTGGATCCCGGTACTCTGTGCCCACCACTAGCTGCCATGGGTGTCGGCTGCCCTGGGATCCACTGCTCTGCTGGGAGGATGCAGGAGTGGGGAACGTGGGCAGTGGCATTTGGGCAGATGAGTAAGAGACAATCAGCCGCCATCACTGTTGACCTTGACTGCAGCTGCTGTCAGAACTGGAGACTGAGCGACTATGCTATTCATGACCCCAGACCCGTGGCATTAACATAGGGGGTTGGTGACATGGGAGCTCTGAGGGGATGGATTTATGCCTCCCATTTCCAGGATCCTGACAAGGGGAACCTGCAGTGAGATGGGGGGCAGTGGGCCTGAACACTGCTTCCCTGCAAAGGAAACTCAGACCTCTGGCTTCTGTATCTTGGAGAACACCAGCTTTATGATAGTAAATTAAGAGATGTCCAGGTACCCTGGAAGCAGCAGAACAGTCATAGTTCCAGAAGCTAGAACATTTATGTGGTGGGAGAATGTAGAGATTAAGAGCACTAGCTTTGGAGTCAGTGAGGCTGGGTTAGGATCACGGTACCTGTTATTGGCTGAGTGACCTTGGGTTACTTCTACAGCATAATCTTTTGGATATGTGTCTCAGTTTCCTCATCAGTAAAATGGGGGAATCCATACCTACCTTAGTGGGTTAAGAGGAGGATAAAATAACATAAAGACACTTAGCACTGCTGGCATGTTGGACATTTCCCACAAATGCTAGCTTCCTGGAGCATCAGGAGGGAGATGCTGTGGTGTAGAGAGGTGGGGTATAAGTCAGACCTCTCCCAGAATCCTCCCTGTGCCTCAGTTTCCCTTTCCATACCACTGGAGGGTGCTTTCTAGTGAGGAGGCAATGAACCTTGGCAGCAATGCCAAGCTGCAGTTTAGGACTTTTGGGCCATCAGCATTAACTAAATAGAGGGGTTGCTGAGACAACATCAGAGCCACCTGGCATTTGGAAATCTCTAGATTAGATCATAGGATTCTCCAGTGCCAACCTAACCCAACAGAATTTTCCACAGTTGCCTTTAAATTCCTAGGGACGTGAGGGTGAGTTTCATAAGTCTCCTTCTGATTCTACCTCAGGCCTCCTTCACCCCAGGCTCCCCAGGACTTAAACGCAGTGTTGTGGTTTTAAAATATTTATTCAAATTCTTTTTTTTAAATTTAATTTTATTTATTTTTTTATGCAGCAGGTTCTTATTAGTTATCTTTTTTTTAACATCTTTATTGGAGTATAATTGCTTTACGATGGTGTGTTAGTTTCTGCTTTATAACAAAGTGAATCAGTTATACATATACACATATCCCCATATCTCTTCCCTCTTGCATCTCTCTCCCTCCCACCCTCCCTATCCCACCCCATTAGGTGGTCACAAAGTACCGAGCTGATCTCCCTGTGCTATGCGGCTGCTTCCCACTAGCTATCTATTTTACATTTGGTAGTGTATATATGTCCATGCCACTCTCTCACTTTGTCCCAGCTTACCCTTCCCCCTCCCTGTGTCCTCAAGTCCATTCCCTACGTCCGCATCTTTATTCCTGTCCTGCCCCAGCAATCCCACTACTGGGCATATACCCTGAGAAAACCATAATTCAAAAAGAGTCATGTACCACAATGTTCATTGCAGCTCTATTTACAATAGCCCGGACATGGAAGCAACCTAAGTGTCCATCAACAGATGAACGGATAAAGAAGATGTGGCATATATATACAATGGAATATTACTCAGCCATAAAAAGAAATGAAATTGGGTTATTTATAGTTATCTATTTTATACATATAAGTATATATATGACTGTCCGAATCTCCCAGTTCATCCCACCACCCCACCCACCACGCTTTCCCACCTTGGTGTCCATACGTTTGTTCTCTATATCTGTGTCTCTATATCTGCCCTGCAAACGGGTTCATCTGTACCATTTTTCTAGGTTCCACATATATGTGTTAATACATGATGTCTGTTTTTCTCTTTCTGACTTACTTCACTGTGTATGACAGTCTCTAGATCCATCCACATCTCTACAAATGACCCAATTTCGTTCCTTTTTATGGCTGAGTAATATTCCACTGTATATATGTACCACATCTTCTTTTTTTTTTTTTAAGCAACGAAGATATATTGTACAGCATAAGGAAATATAGCCATTAGTTTGCAGTAACTTTAAATGGAGTATAATCTATAAAATTATTGAATTGCTGTGTTGTACACCTGAAACTAATAAAATATTATAAATCAACTATA
>NW_006798649.1:869010-871964 GCF_000442215.2 Lipotes vexillifer | reverse complement strand
TGTTCTCCATAGTGGCTGTATCAATTTACATTCCCACCAACAGTGCAAGAGGGTTCCCTTTTCTCCACACCCTCTCCAGCATTTGTTGTTTGTAGATTTTCTGATGATGCCCATTCTAACTGGTGTGAGGTGATACCTCATTGTAGTTTTGATTTGCATTTCTCTAATAATTAGTGATGTTGAGCAGCTTTTCATGTGCTTCTTGGCCATCTGTGTGTCTTCTTTGGAGAAATGTCTATTTAGGTCTTCTGCCCATTTTTGGATTGGGTTGTTTGTTTTTTTAATATTGAGCTGCATGAGCTGTTTATATATTTTGGAGATTAATCCTTTGTCAGTTGCTTCATTTGCAAATATTTTCTCCCATTCTGAGGGTTGTCTTTTTGTCTTGTTTGTAGTTTCCTTTGCTTTGCAAAAGCTTTTAAGTTCCATTAGGTCCCATTTGTTTATTTTTGTTTTTATTTCTATTTCTCTTGGAGGTGGATCAAAAAAGTTCTTGTTGTGATTTATGTCAAAGAGCATTCTTCCTATGTTTTCCTCTAAGAGTTTTATACTGTCCAGTCTCACATTTAGGTCTCTAATCCATTTTGAGTTTATTTTTGTGTATGGTGTTAGGGAGTGTTCTAATTTCATTCTTTTACATGTAGCTGTCCAGTTTTCCCAGCACCACTTATTGAAAAGACTGTCTTTTCTCTACTGTATATCCTTGCCTCTTTTGTCATAGATTAGTTGACCATAGGTGTGTGGGTTTATCTATGGGCTTTCTATCCTGTTCCATTGATCTATATTTCTGTTTTTGTGCCAGTACCATATTGTCTTGATTACTGTGGCTTTGTAGTATAGTCTGCAGTCAGGGAGTCTGATTCCTCCAGCTCCGTTTTTTTCCCTCAAGACTGCTTTGGTTGGACTTCCCTGGTGGCGCAGTGGTTTAGAATCCCCCTGCCAATGCAGGGGACAGGGGTTTGAGCCCTGGTCTGGGAAGATTCCACATGTGGCGGAGCAACTAAGCTGGTGCACCACAACTACTGAGTCTGCGCTCTAGAGCCCACGAGCCACAACTACTGAGCCCGCGTGCCTAGAGCCTGTGCTCCACAACAAGAGAAGCCACTGCAATGAGAAGCCTGCTCACCGCAACGAAGAGTAGACCCTGCTCACCTTTCTCTGCAACTAGATCAAGCCCCTGCACAGCAACGAAGACCCAACACAGCCAAAAAAAAAAAAAATTAAATTAAAAAAAAAAAAGACTGCTTTGGCTATTTAGGGTCTTTTGTGTCTCCATACAAATTTTAAGATTTTTTTGTTCTAGTTCTGTAAAAGATGCCACTGGTAATTTGTTAGAGATTGTATTGAATCTGTAGATTGCTTTGGGTAGTATAGTCATTTTCACAATATTGATTCTTCCAATCCAAGAGCATGGTATATCTCTCTATCTGTTTGTGTCATCTTTGATTTCTTTCATCAGTGTCTTCTAGTTTTCTGAGTACAGGTCTTTTAGCTCCTTAGGTAGGTTTATTCCTAGGAATTTTATTCTTTTTGTTGCAATGGGAAATGAGATTGTTTCCTTAATTTCTCTTTCTGATCTTTCGTTGTTAGTGTATAGGAATTCAAGAGATTTCTGTGCATTAATTTTGTATCCTGCAACTTTACCACATTCATTGATTAGCTCTAGTAGTTTTCTGGTGGCATCTTTAGGGAACTCTACATATAGTATCATGTCATCTGCAAGCAGTGACAGTTTTACTTCGTCTTTTCCAATTTGTATTCCTTTTATTTCTTTTTCTTCTCTGATTGCCGTGCCTAGGATTTCCAAAACTATGTTGAATAACAATGGTAAGAGTGGACATCCTTGTCTTGTTCCTGAACTTAGAGGAAATGCTTTCAGTTTTTCACCACTGAGGATGATGTTTGCTGTGGGTTTGTCATATATGGCCTTTATTATGTTGAGGTAAGTTCACTCTATGCTCACTTTCTGGAGAGTTTTTATCATAAGTGGGTGTTGAATTTTGTCAAAAGCTTTTTCTGCATCTCTTCAGGCGATCATATGGTTTTTATTCTTCAATTTGTTAATATGGTGTATCACATTGATTGATTTGCGTATATTGAAGAGTCCTTGCATCCCTGGGATAAATCCCACTAGATCATGGTGTACGATCCTTTTAATGTGTTGTTGGATTCTGTTTGCTAGTATTTTGTTGAGGATTTTTGCATCTATATTCATCAGTGGTATTGGTCTGTAATTTTATTTTTTTGTAGTATCTTTGCCTGGTGTTGGTATCAGGGTGATGGTGGCCTCATAGAATGAGTTTGGGAGTGTTCCTTCCTCTGCAATTTTTTGGAAGAGTTTGAGAAGGATGGGTGTTAACTCTTCTCTAAATGGTTGATAGAATTCACCCGTGAAACCATCTGGTCCTGGACTTTTGTTTGTTGGAAGATTTTTAATCACAGTTTCAATTTGATTACTTGCGATTGGTCTGCTCATATTTTCTATTTCTTCCTGGTTCAGTCTTGGAAGGTTATACCTTTCTAAGAATTTGTCCATTTCTTCCAGGTTGTCCAATTTATTGACATAGGGTTGCTTGTAGTAGTCTCTTAGGATGCTTTGTATTTCTGTGGTGTCCTTTGTAACTTCTCCTTTTTCTTTTCTTTTTTTTTTTTGCGGTACGGGGGTCTCTCACTGTTGTGGCCTCTCCCATTGCGGAGCACAGGCTCCGGACGCCCAGGCTCAGCGGCCATGGCTCACAGGCCCAGCCACTCCACGGCATGTGGGATCTTCCCAGACCAGGGCACAAACCCCTGTCCCCTGCATTGGCAGGCGGACTCTCAACCACTGCACCACCAGGGAAGCCCTCGTTTCTAATTTTATTGATTTGAGTCCTCTCGCTCTTCTCTTGTTGAGTCTGGCTAATGGTTTATCAATTTTGTTTATCTTCTCAAAGAACCAGCTTTTAGTTTTATTG
>NW_006798649.1:855559-863309 GCF_000442215.2 Lipotes vexillifer | reverse complement strand
AGAGAGAGAGAGAGAGAGAGAGAGAGAGAGAGAGAGAGAGAGCGCACGCGTGCGCATGTAAGGGGTGTATAAGGAAAAGAAGGCATTCAGAGAACAAACAAGTCTACTCTCTGGTCTCTGTGTACTTATTGTTTGCCTTACATTTGCAAAGGAAATTTCCAGAACAGTGTTTTGATTCTTCTCAAGTTTCCTTCTTGCAGGGAATGGTTTGAGCATTTTCAGTATTACTGAGCAAAGCTCATTTGATGGATGAAGAGCCATCCTAGGGGAGCACAGAGCTGGCCCTGGAGCGAGGCCGCCACCACCATTGCTTCTGTGCAGGACTTTTCTACAGCCTTCTGAGCTGCTTCTTAGAAGGGCTTTTTATTATTAGTGAGAATTGTAGTCATTTGGGGCATGTATGTGTCCCCTGTTTATCATCACTCTTTTGATTTCTTTACTGAAATCTTGACTTAGTTTCCACAGATGTACTTAAAAACCTATTCATTGTTGTGGTGCACTGTAACTGAGAAAACAGACCTTGTGTCATAATAGAACATGAAAGGAGGTCTCTAGGGTTATGGAACATGAGTGGTAAACAGCTGTTATCTCTTGTTCACCTTCCTTTTCTTTTTTCTCTTTTTAATTAATTTTTTTATACAGCAGGTTCTTATTAGTCATCACTTTTATACACATCAGTGTATACATGTCAATCCCAATCTCCCAGTTCATCCCACCACCCCCCACCCCCTGCCGCTTTCCCCCATTGGTGTCCATACGTTTGTTCTCTACACCTGTGTCTCAGTTTCTACCCTGCAAACCGGTTCATCTGTACCATTTTTCTAGGTTCCACATATATGCGTTAATATATGATATCTGTTGTTCTCTTTCTTACTTACTTCACTGTGTATGACAGTCTCCAGATCCATCCACATCTCTACAAATGACCCAATTTCGTTCCTTTTTATGGCTGAGTAATATTCCATTGTATATATGCACCACATCTTCTTAATCCATTCGTCTGTCGATGGGCATGTAGGTTGCTTCCATGACCTGGCTATTGTAAATAGTGCTGCAGTGAACACTGGGGTTCATATGTCTTTTTGAATTATGGTTTTCTCTGGGTATATGCCCAGTAGTGGGATTGCTGGATCATATGGTAATTCTATTTTTAGTTTTTTAAGGGACCTCCATACAGTTCTCCATAGTGGCTGTATCAATTTACATTCCCACCAACAGTGCAAGAGGGTTCCCTTTTCTCCACACCCTCTGCAGCATTTGTTGTTTGTAGATTTTCTGATGATGCCCATTCTAACTGGTGTGAGGTGATACCTCACTGTAGTTTTGATTTGCATTTCTCTGATAATTAGTGATGTTGAGCAGTTTTTCATGTGCTTCTTGGCCATCTGCATATCTTCTTTGGAGAAATGTCTTCAGGTCTTCTGCCCATTTTTGGATTGGGTTGTTTGTTTTTTTAATATTGAGCTGCATGAGCTGTTTATATATTTTGGAGATTAATCCTTTGTCAGTTGCTTCATTTGCAAATATTTTCTCCCATTCTGAGGGTTGTCTTTTTGTCTTGTTTGTAGTTTCCTTTGCTTTGCAAAAGCTTTTAAGTTCCATTAGGTCCCATTTGTTTATTTTTGTTTTTATTTCTATTTCTCTTGGAGGTGGATCAAAAAAGTTCTTGTTGTGATTTATGTCAAAGAGCATTCTTCCTATGTTTTCCTCTAAGAGTTTTATACTGTCCAGTCTCACATTTAGGTCTCTAATCCATTTTGAGTTTATTTTTGTGTATGGTGTTAGGGAGTGTTCTAATTTCATTCTTTTACATGTAGCTGTCCAGTTTTCCCAGCACCACTTATTGAAAAGACTGTCTTTTCTCTACTGTATATCCTTGCCTCTTTTGTCATAGATTAGTTGACCATAGGTGTGTGGGTTTATCTATGGGCTTTCTATCCTGTTCCATTGATCTATATTTCTGTTTTTGTGCCAGTACCATATTGTCTTGATTACTGTGGCTTTGTAGTATAGTCTGCAGTCAGGGAGTCTGATTCCTCCAGCTCCGTTTTTTTCCCTCAAGACTGCTTTGGTTGGACTTCCCTGGTGGCGCAGTGGTTTAGAATCCCCCTGCCAATGCAGGGGACAGGGGTTTGAGCCCTGGTCTGGGAAGATTCCACATGTGGCGGAGCAACTAAGCTGGTGCACCACAACTACTGAGTCTGCGCTCTAGAGCCCACGAGCCACAACTACTGAGCCCGCGTGCCTAGAGCCTGTGCTCCACAACAAGAGAAGCCACTGCAATGAGAAGCCTGCTCACCGCAACGAAGAGTAGACCCTGCTCACCTTTCTCTGCAACTAGATCAAGCCCCTGCACAGCAACGAAGACCCAACACAGCCAAAAAAAAAAAAAATTAAATTAAAAAAAAAAAAGACTGCTTTGGCTATTTAGGGTCTTTTGTGTCTCCATACAAATTTTAAGATTTTTTTGTTCTAGTTCTGTAAAAGATGCCACTGGTAATTTGTTAGAGATTGTATTGAATCTGTAGATTGCTTTGGGTAGTATAGTCATTTTCACAATATTGATTCTTCCAATCCAAGAGCATGGTATATCTCTCTATCTGTTTGTGTCATCTTTGATTTCTTTCATCAGTGTCTTCTAGTTTTCTGAGTACAGGTCTTTTAGCTCCTTAGGTAGGTTTATTCCTAGGAATTTTATTCTTTTTGTTGCAATGGGAAATGAGATTGTTTCCTTAATTTCTCTTTCTGATCTTTCGTTGTTAGTGTATAGGAATTCAAGAGATTTCTGTGCATTAATTTTGTATCCTGCAACTTTACCACATTCATTGATTAGCTCTAGTAGTTTTCTGGTGGCATCTTTAGGGAACTCTACATATAGTATCATGTCATCTGCAAGCAGTGACAGTTTTACTTCGTCTTTTCCAATTTGTATTCCTTTTATTTCTTTTTCTTCTCTGATTGCCGTGCCTAGGATTTCCAAAACTATGTTGAATAACAATGGTAAGAGTGGACATCCTTGTCTTGTTCCTGAACTTAGAGGAAATGCTTTCAGTTTTTCACCACTGAGGATGATGTTTGCTGTGGGTTTGTCATATATGGCCTTTATTATGTTGAGGTAAGTTCACTCTATGCTCACTTTCTGGAGAGTTTTTATCATAAGTGGGTGTTGAATTTTGTCAAAAGCTTTTTCTGCATCTCTTCAGGCGATCATATGGTTTTTATTCTTCAATTTGTTAATATGGTGTATCACATTGATTGATTTGCGTATATTGAAGAGTCCTTGCATCCCTGGGATAAATCCCACTAGATCATGGTGTACGATCCTTTTAATGTGTTGTTGGATTCTGTTTGCTAGTATTTTGTTGAGGATTTTTGCATCTATATTCATCAGTGGTATTGGTCTGTAATTTTATTTTTTTGTAGTATCTTTGCCTGGTGTTGGTATCAGGGTGATGGTGGCCTCATAGAATGAGTTTGGGAGTGTTCCTTCCTCTGCAATTTTTTGGAAGAGTTTGAGAAGGATGGGTGTTAACTCTTCTCTAAATGGTTGATAGAATTCACCCGTGAAACCATCTGGTCCTGGACTTTTGTTTGTTGGAAGATTTTTAATCACAGTTTCAATTTGATTACTTGCGATTGGTCTGCTCATATTTTCTATTTCTTCCTGGTTCAGTCTTGGAAGGTTATACCTTTCTAAGAATTTGTCCATTTCTTCCAGGTTGTCCAATTTATTGACATAGGGTTGCTTGTAGTAGTCTCTTAGGATGCTTTGTATTTCTGTGGTGTCCTTTGTAACTTCTCCTTTTTCTTTTCTTTTTTTTTTTTTTGCGGTACGGGGGTCTCTCACTGTTGTGGCCTCTCCCATTGCGGAGCACAGGCTCCGGACGCCCAGGCTCAGCGGCCATGGCTCACAGGCCCAGCCACTCCACGGCATGTGGGATCTTCCCAGACCAGGGCACAAACCCCTGTCCCCTGCATTGGCAGGCGGACTCTCAACCACTGCACCACCAGGGAAGCCCTCGTTTCTAATTTTATTGATTTGAGTCCTCTCGCTCTTCTCTTGTTGAGTCTGGCTAATGGTTTATCAATTTTGTTTATCTTCTCAAAGAACCAGCTTTTAGTTTTATTGATCTTTGCTATTGTTTTCTTTGTTTCTATTTCAGTTATTTCTGCTCTGATCTTTATGATTTCTTCCCTTCTGCTAACTTTGGGTTTTGTTTGTCCCTCTTTCTCTAGTTCCTTTAGGTGTAAGGTTAGATTGTTTATTTGAGATTTTTTCTTGTTTCCTGAGGTAGGCTTGTATTGCTATAAACTTCCCTTTTAGAACTGCTTTTGCTGCATCCCATAGGTTTTGGATTGTTGTGTTTTCATTGTAATTTGCCTGTAGTTATTCTTTTATTTCCTCTTTGATTTCTTCAGCGATCTCTTGGTTATTTAGTAACATATTGTTTATCCTCCATGTGTTTGTGTTTTTAATGTATTTTTCCCTTTAATTGATTTCTAATCTCATAGCACTGTGGTCAGAAAAGATGCTTGATATTATTTCAATTTTCTTAAATTTACTGAGGCTTGATTTGTGACCCAAGATGTGATCAATCCTGGAGAATGTCCTCTGTGCACTTGAGAAGGAAGTGTAATCGGCTGTTTTTGGATGGTATGTCCTATAAATATCAATTAAATCTGTCTGGTCTATTGTGTCATTTAAAGCTTCTGTTTCCCATTAATTTTCTGTTAATGATCTGTCCATTGGTGTAAGTGAGGTGTTAAAGTCCCCCACTATTATTGTGTTACTGTCAATTTCCTCTTTTATAGCTGTTAGCAGTTGCATTATGTATTGAGGTGCTCCTATGTTGGGTGCATATATATTTGTAATTGTTATATCTTCTTCTTGGATTGATCCCTTGATCATTATGTAGTGTCCTTCCTTGTCTCTTGTAACATTCTTTATTTTAAAGTCTATTGTATCTGATATGAGTATTGCTACTCCAGCTTTCTTTTGATTTCCATTTGCATGGAATATCTTTTTCCATCCTGTCACTTTTAGTCTGTATGTGTCCCTAGGTCTGAAGTGGGTCTCTTGTAGACAGCATATATATGGGTCTTGTTTTTGTTTCTACCCAGTGAGCCTGTGTCTTTTGGTGGGGGCATTTAATCCATTCACGTTTAAGGTAATTATCAATATGTATGTTCCTATGACCATTTTCTTAATTGTTAGGGGTTTGTTTTTGCAGGTCCTTTTTTTCTCTTGTGTTTCCCACTTAGAGATGTTCCTTTAGCATTTGTTGTAGAGCTGGTTTGGTGGTGCTGAATTCTCTTAGCTTTTGCTTGTCTGTAAAGCTTTTGATTTCTCCATCGAATCTGAATGAGATCTTTGCTGGGTAGAGTAATCTTGGTTGTAGTTTCTTCCCTTTCATCACTTTAAATATATCATGCCACTCCCTTCTGTCTTGTAGAGTTTCTGCTGAGATATCAGCTGTTAACTTTATGGGAGTTCCCTTGTATGTTATTTGTTGTTTTTCCCTTGTTGCTTTCAATAATTATCTTTGTCTTTAATTTTTGTCAATTTGATTAATATGTGTCTCAGCATGTTTCTCCTTGGGTTTATCCTGCCTGGGACTCTCTGCACTTCCTGGACTTGTGTGGCTATTTCCTTTCCCATGTTAGGGAAATTTTCAACTGTAATCTCTTCAAATATTTTCTTGGGTCCTTTCTCTCTCTCTCTTCTCCTTCTGGGAGAATGTTGTCCCAGAGGTCTCTTAGGCTGTCTTCATTTCTTTTGATTATTTTTTCTTTATTCTGTTCTGCAGCAGTGAATTCCACCAGTCTGTCTTCTGGGTCACGTATGTGTTCTGCCTCAGTTTTTCTGCTATTGACTCCTTCTAGTGTAATTTTCATTTCAGTTATTATATTGTTCATCTCTGTTTGTTTGTTCTTTAAATGTTCTAGGTGTTTGTTTTTTAATTGTTCTAGGTCTTTGTTAAACATTTCTTGCATCTTCTCGATCTTTGCCTCCATTGTTTTTCCAAGGTCCTGGATCATCTTCGCTATCATTATTCTGAATTCTTTTTCTGGAAGGTTGCCTATCTCCACTTCATTTGGTTGTTTTTCTGAGGTTTTTATCTTGTTCCTTCATCTGGTACAAAGTCCTCTGCCTTTTCATTTTGTCTATCTTTCTGTGAATGTGGTTTTCCTGCCACAGGCTGCAGAATTGTAGTTCTTCTTGCTTCTGCTGTCTGCCCTCTCTTCAAATTCTTCAATACTCCCCATTCAGATGGTGAAACCTAATTTCCCTCCCACTGAATGTGAGCCAGACTTAGTAACTCAACTCTAAAAAATAGAAGGTGGTGGAAGTAGTGCTGTGTGACTGTGAGGCTAGTTCATCAAAAGGAAAACTTCTCCCTGGCTCTCTATCTCCTGGCTCTCTTGCTCTGGTGGAAGCCAGCTGCCACATCATGAGGACACTCAAGTGTCCTCAGAGGAAGTCCACAGGGAGAGGAACTGAGGCTTCTTGCCAAAGGGCAGGACCACCTACTCATATAGATGAGCTGCCTTGAAAGTAGCTCCTCCAGCCCCAGTCAAGCCTTCAGATGATGCAGCCCCACCAAAATCTTATCTGCAACCTTATGGAGACCTTGAGCCAAAACTGCCTGGCCAAGTCTCTCCCAGATTCCCAATCCACAGAAACTGAGTTTATTATGTCTGTTTTTTTATTATCATGTTAAAGCTACTAAGTTTTGGGGTAAATAGACATGCAGCAATAGATAATAAATATACTCCATCTTCGTAAAGTTAAGTGTATCTTGGGCGCTCTGCTTTTACCATCATGGCCAGTCTGTCTGCTCTCCTGGGTGAAGGCAGCAGGGGCTGTTAGGTCAGGAGCAGTGCTCTGAGGGCAAAGAATTTTGGCTCCTGAAGAAAGGCTAGCCCAACCTTTATCCTGCAAGGGGCTCAGCAGCTAGGCTGCCACTTCTTAAAGACTAGAGAAGGTCCTGGGACCCAGAGCATAAAGGTAGAGCAGGTTTCTGGAAGGGTCTCCAATTGAATGAGCTCTGCCACCAACCACAGTTGGGGTGAACACTGGAACACCAATAAAAGTAACCAGGAAGCTCGGTGCTCAGAGTCCTAACAGACACAGAGACTCCTCTTCTTCCTCTTCCTCTCCCCAGCTGCCGGTGCTCTGCAGGGTTTCATCTGCAAGGGGGGAGGGGACAGCGAACACATTCCTGAGAAGTGGCACTTTTCATTTTTCAAGGTAATATGTTGTATGACAATTGTAGACTGATGGAAATCTGTTAGAAGAGGAAGAGTGTGAAAACAGCACATTTGGAAAGACAGCTGTCAGAGGTGGCACTTTCTTACACACTTGCCCTTCCCCAACCAGAAATCTAATCCCTGATCCCAGGCAGGCACCCATTGATGTTAAAACCTGAATACATCTCTTTACCCACCCGTCCTCTCACTCTACCTGTGATATGTAAGAGATCTCAATGTTGGAGCCCACCTATTGGAGCTTATCTATTATTCCCTGTGGCAGCTACTGCAACTTGCCAATTTAAAAGGATTCTAGACCCGATTCCAATGTGCAGGTGTGTGAGAGGAAGGGGGATAGTTTCCCCATACCACCAAGCGATTCTCTAACACCAGCTGGGTGTCCTACAATTCAACTCAATTTTGACACTGATAACATCAGATCCCACAGGTTATGTGTTTAGTCCTACAAGACTGCTCCAGCCCTCCCACCCCACCCCAC